>NC_091118.1:206983028-207028028 GCF_040183065.1 Periplaneta americana | reverse complement strand
GACTATCAATTGCATTGTTGTCTGCAGACTAGGCCTCATGGAATTAGGAAGCGATTATGAAGTAGTTAACGAGAAGGCTCCGCCTTGTTAAATTTAAATGCGGGGAGTATGAAGACAGAAATGAAAAGAAATATCAAACTTTTATTTCAAATCCCAGACATCCTTACAATTCCAACATGCTCACAATAACAATCACGAACAGCATAAACTTTTCATGCAATTATATTGATTCCATGAATCCCTTGTCACTTCTATTTCGTAGAAAGAGCACTATATAGCCTACGCTATTTTTCTGCGTTGTGTATTTAAAAGTAATTCCTTAATTTATCTAACAACATTCTATTGTCGGTATTAGTCATGCTGAATGTGTATTAGCGCGATATTATCTGAATTGATTTTCTGCAGTATCTTAATGGTGTATCTTTGTAGTTCGTGCAATGCGAGAGCAAAAAAACAAAACAAATATTCAAAGCAGGACAAAAAAGATGTATGGTGGAATATGATAACGAAAAGAGAGAGAAAAGGGAAATATTTCTGAATCACAAAGAGAGAAAAGAAACGTTAAGGAGTGGTAGCGGAAAAGGGAATGTCAAATCGTGAAATAAGTAAGGAATAAAACTTACAGTTTCGTATCTTCTAAAGTATAGATATTAGAAGCTCTAGCTCTATCACAGAGAGTGTTCAAAATGAATCATGTTTGAAGGAATTGAATTAATATTGCATTCAGTAATAGGCCTACGATCCTCGGATCATTGTGAAACGTCCAGATTTTCAATTTTATATAGGGCAAAGTATTACTTTAGAAGTTGAAGTGCTTCAGTTTGCCGATGTTAATATGCCGAAACTCAAATGAAATAAAGAGCCACCTAAATATTCTCGCCTCATGGATTACGTGATATCGGAAATGAGAGAAATTATTTTTATACATATCCAAAAATGATCCGATTTCAATCAATTCCTCGGGAATTCGTCGTTGCCAGCGATCGTAAAAACTCTTCAATTGTTCCACTTTCAGAAACTTTATCTCTTTCTGATCTCGCTGGTAAAACGATTTTCGATATCCCATACGCTACAGAGTAAAAATAATGGATTGAATTAGAGAAGAGTTTGCAGATAAAGTACCGCTACTATTTTACAGAATGGTACAGAAAAACGGGGCTGTGAATTTGATGTCCTTTTTTCAGATTTATAGACGAGATTCGTACGTAAAAAATCCGAAGCCATTTATTGCTACCTTGGTACTCATTCTCCATGGAAACCAGCACTCATATTACGTTTGTGCGAGATCGTGCGTATTTGCTTGGTTTCCGCACAAAACCAATCCGCGGAAAGTCTGAAATTCCACATTCAGTATTCCCAACCTAACACACATAACAATTTCCCTCTTCTTACCGCTTAAGTGACATACTATTGATTTTACTGCTTTAGGCTTTTAACATAGGGGAGAGTCGGGTAGTATCGGACATCGGGTAATATCGGACAGTGAGTTTCTTTCATCTACCACACGATGATAGTACCTGATTGATATGGTTACGTTTCTGTGATGTCGCATAGAGAAACGTAAGCATGTCATTCAGGTACTACCATATGGTGGTAGATGAAAGAAACGCACTGTCCGATACTACCCGATGTCCGATACTACCCGACTCTCCCCTATTACTTTTAGAGACGTTCAATATAGTAATAATAATAAATTGGAAACTTACCACTGCAATTTCACCTAAATTGCACTGTTAATTATTGTTTTTAAATATTTGCAAAAATTAAGTAAACTCTGCAACTCCACTAAAGTTACTGCATTCGTGATGCAAGTAACATTAAGGAAGCAGTGAAAAAATCAACAAAATTCCAGACTCATCATAGACTGGGGGGGGGGGAAGACAGACGTATATCACGGCCTGCTGGAATATAGTAAGCTCAGAAAACATTTTAAAGCAACAATGTTGAAGATAGATATTTTTGTTTTGCAAATTTGCCGTCATTGAACAGAAACCAAGATGGAGATTTCATTGCAACTAATTAGAAATTCCTCTTTCAGGTATGTAATAAACGATCTTCGCACAAAATAATGTACGATACACGAGCGGTATGTTTTCTTTCAATTCTCGGAAATTAAAAAAGCTCAACTACGTTTCGCTTTTTCAAACTTTTCCTCGAACATGAAAACTTCAACATACCGCTCTTGTAACGCATATTACTGTAATTCTTGAGTGTGGTAGTACGTTTCCATAACAGATCTGATTGCATGTTAGATATAACTGGGAAGTATCTATGGGGGAAGGTGTGATATATGAATGATGCCTGAGCAGTAGTGGAATAACGGAAGAAAGCAAAGTACTGGGAAAGAACTTGCCCTAGAACCACTTCACTTACTTACTTACAAATGGCTTTTAGAGAACCCTGATGTTCATTGCCGCCCTCACATAAGCCCGCCATCGGTCCCTATCGTGAGTGAGATTAATCCAGTCCCTACCATCGTATCCCAACTCCTCAAATCCATTTCAATATTATCCTCCCATCTACGTCTTGGCCCCTCAAAAGATATTTCTCCCTCAGGTCTTCCAACTAACACTCAATATGCATTTCTGGATTCACCCATATGTGCTAAATGCGCTGCCCATCTTAAGGGATTAGGTACAGCTTACAACAGTAAACTTTTTGGAAATATTCAAATTTTTTTCCTCCATTACTGTGTCCTGTACAATAATGAAAATTGGTATGTGTAAAACACTGTCCTTCTACTATATGAAAAAAAAAATATATATTTTTGCGATATAAAAAATATTTATATATATTCTTTTCAAAATTCATAATGGTGGCAGTTTACTGTGCAGTGATGAAGCTTGCCCTTCATAACTCATAAAGTTGTTAACTTTTTACAGTTTTCTCTCTTTTATTTGATTGCTGAAACTCATATTTACAATATCATGCTCTTTCCGCTACATTCCTTAAATTCGGCTAAGGCGCTTGCCTGTCGATCCGGAGATGCGTTCGGGCGCGGGTTATATTTCGCTTGGGCTCATTACCTGGTTGGGTTTTTTCCGAGGTTTTCCCAAACCATAAGGCAAATATCAGGTAATCTGTAGCGAATCCTCGGCCTCATCTCGCAAAATATCATCTGGCTATCACCAATGTCATCGACGCTAAATAACCTCGTAGTTAATACAGCGTCGTTAAATAACCAAGTAATATAAAATAAAAACATTCCTTAATAAATAATATATATTTTTTATTTCGTGTTAGAAGAAAATACTGATATTTGACCATTTTTTAAATGAATTTATTTTTATCAGACAATCTATCAAAAGTAGAGAAGTGATTGCGTCATATTGTAGATATGACATGCATAAATACACATAAAAATTTCATCACAGAATGTTGGATACTTTTTGAGTTGTGAGGGAAACGCTTCATCACTGTACAGTGAACTGCCACCATTTTGAATTTAAAAAATATATATTTATTTACTTACTTACCTACTTACTTACTTACTTACTGGCTTTTAAGGAATCCGGAGGTTCATTGCCGCCCTCACATACGCCCGCCATCGGTCCCTATTCTGAGCAAGATCAATCCAGTCTCTATCATCATATCCCACCTCCCTCAAATCCATTTTAATATTATCTTGCCATCTACGTCTCGGTCTCACCAAAGGTCGTTTTCCCTCTGGCCTCCCAACTAACACTCTATATGCATTTCTGGATTCGCCCATACGTGCTACATATTGAATGAGAGTCTGCAAGCAAGTCACCATTCTCATCCTTGATCACGTTTACCCTTGCCTGATATCCATTCCTGAATTCCTTTATGCCCTTATATAAATCTCTAATGTTTTTATTTTTACTATTTGTTTCTACCTCATTCGGTTTTTCCTTCAAGTAACCTCTCTTTTTATTCCTAAGTGTACGACTTGCTTCCCGTCATTTATTGAAATAATTATCTCTATTCGCCTCAACTGGATCCTGTAAGAATTTCAATTTTGTCTGTTTCCTTCTTTCTGCTACCATGCAACAATCTTCATCAAACCACGGTTTCTTTTTCTTAGTTTCATGACAGCCTATGCTCTGTTCAGCTGCAATTTTGATATTATCTCGGAAATTGTCCCACATGCTATTAACATCTAACTCTTCCTCAACTTCGTCGGAACTTGCTAATACGGAAAACCTATTTGAAATTTCGACCTGATAATGTTGCTTAGTTTCCTCGTCCTTTAATTTCGGAATATTGAATCTTCTAATATTAACTTGTTGCTCTACTCGCTTGGCTACTGATAGTCTTTCTCTTACTTACTTACTTACTTACTGGCTTTTAAGGAACCCGCAGGTTCATTGCCGCCCTCACACAAGCCCGCCATTGGTCCCTATCCTGAGCAAGATTAATCCATTCTCTATCATCATATCCCACCTCCCTCAAATCCATTTTAATATTATCCTCCCATCTACGTCTCGGCCTTCCCAAAGGTCTTTTTCCCTCCGGCCTCCCAACTAACACTCTATATGCACTTCTGGATTCGCCCATACGTGCTACATGCCCTGCCCATCTCAAACGTCTGGCTTTAGTGTTCCTAATTATGTCAGGTGAAGAATACAATGCGTGCAGTTCTGTGTTGTGTAACTTTCTCCATTCTCCTGTAACTTCATTCCTCTTAGCCCCAAATATTTTCCTATTCACCTTATTCTCAAACACCCTTAATCTCAGTTCCTCTCTCAAAGTGAGTCCAAGTTTCACAACCATAAAGAACAACCGGTAATATAACTGTTTTATTAATTCTAACTTGAGATTTTTCGACAGCAGACTGGATGATAAAAGCTTCTCAACCGAATAATAACAGGCATTTCCCATATTTATTCTGTGTTTAATTACCTCCCGAATATCCTAGTTCTCCAATTACCAAATAATGGTCAGAATTGCAGTCTGCCCCCCTGAAGGTTCGAATGTCTACTATACTAATGTGTCTTCTTTCATCTATCAAGATGACGTGATCTATCTGGTTATGGGTCAATCCATCTGGAGAAGTCCAAGAATTTTTGTTTAAAAAAAATATACATACATATATTTTTAAATCGTAAAAATATTTTTTTTTTTTTTTCATATAGCAGAAGGACAGTGTTTTACACATTCTTATTTTCATTATTGTACAAGATACAGTAATGGAGGGAAAAAAATGTTGAATATTCCCAAAATGTTACTGTTGTAAGGTGTACATAACCCCTTAAACATCTGAATTTATTGTCCCTCATTATATTAGGTGAAGAATACAATTCTTGTTTTCTCCAGTTTTCAGGCCTTGGCTTGCATGAGCATGCACAGTATACTTTTAGCAATTTTATTACATGGCATGTAAATAGCAAAGACAATTCACTGCAGTTGTTGCTCATAAGATGCACAATAGTCTACCGCCCCACACAAAGGCAGGTCTCATGAACTATTCAATGAATACAGACGGCGGGTTTTGCGATTCTGCAGTTCTTTGTTGCACTCCACCCCGTGGAATACATCTGTTTTGCGTATAAGGACGTAATGCGATTACAAATACGAAGAGGAGGTAGGAAGAGTGCATAAAAATAATCTAGTGGGTGGATGCTGGTTATGTAGTAAGCTGCTTAGTGCTCCCTGGACCTGCGTGACGTAGCGGCCCGCAAGAATGGAATAATCATGCAGATATAAACACGAGCCACGAGCAAAAAATCAGAGCGTGCACAGGGTGAACAGTCTGCGCTTACCATTGCTCGGACATCTAACACATTTACTGGGGCAATTGGAGACACTGGTTCAAACCCCATCGCGCCCAAGTAGAGTTTGTATGCTGTGAAATTATTTAACCACTTCCCTGATTAACCCGAGTTAACTCGTGTGAGTCCCATTTTCGTTGCTAACGATTATTATCCCGAATATAGGGTAACTTAGTCGGAATCGGGTCAGTGGTTGAATCGGGTCAGTTTCAGATATTTCTTTCCCACGGCAAGCATAAATGTTTTCTATCATGTGGTGCCATCTATCGTCAATCAGTAGAACTTCTTCTATGTGTGTGGCGCCAAAGCATATGTTTTATGTTTGTGTTAAAGCTGTGAATAATGGAGGAAAGAAGACTTGTAAAAGGCAAGAGCTATTTGTAGTTTGTATTTTAAATTATCGTTTTTAAGGTTTCCGTTATTGTTCAGAATTTCCCTGAATTGTTCATAGAATCAAGTGCATTTCTTATAGCATAGGTTATGGGATTGAGGATGCTGTAAAGCTTACGTCAGTAGTACCAACCTTTGGTTTCTAATGCCACTACATTTCGGTGAATAGGGTCACACTATTACGGGTAAATGGGGTCAATGTCTGTACATGGATTTTAAGTCCATTTATTCATATATTTGTCTCAGATGCCTAGTAATATAAACAATACGTCTCGTGCATGGACTGAAGACCAAATGCAGAAAGCCATTAAGGCATTTCGAGAGGGGAGGAGTCAACGCCATGCAGCCGATCTGTATGGAGTTCCTCATTTATGCCTACAGCGGCGTTAAAAAATAAAGATGGTCAAACAACGTTCAATCAGGGACAAGAAAAGGACCTGTAGATTCTGTTCCGTGAAATACAGTGATCCCCGCTCAGAGAAATTTGGAGACTGGATTCAATGCATGGGAGGCGGAAAAGAATGGTGCCACGAACAGTGTGTTTGGGCCAAGAGAAAGAAGACGTTCATTTATGGCAAATGCAGATTGAATTATTAAAATTTGGAACTTAATCTTGTTTTTGGTGATCCAAAAGAGGATTGTAAGAGTGACCCCATTCGCCCTAATGGTTGACCCGATTTAACCTAACTTGGTAGGGTGAATAGGGTCGTGCAGTAGAATGAAATTAATATATATCGTTCATAGGTTTTTGTTATTATTGAATTTAACACTAATGCGATTTGTTGCTTAAAGACTAATCTAAACTTTGGTATATTTTATGTTTAATAAGTACTAAGTTGTTAAGCGTCATCTTGATTTTTGTAATTTTTGACCCTATTCCGACTAAGTTACCCTATATGTTTCCATCCTTCCATAAACCTTTTCCTGACTAGATGGCTACAGAAGTTAGTGATATTGCTACATCTGGTGGTGGGATTCCTACGTTTGGCATACGATATCTGAAGGCAGGAAGACACCCCTTGACTATCGAATGGTGGTAATTCGTAAGATTTTCGAAAAATACACCCCGAATGTCCTATCACTCAAGGCAGGATGGCCAGGAAAATCGCACAACCCACTTCGGCTTATAGGTAGACATTTTCCAGAAGTTATTCCACGAACTCTGAAGAAGACCAACCCAACCAGACAGTGTTTCATGTGTAGTATTGCGAGAGACTCAAAATACAAACAAATTCGACACAAGAGCTGATACTACTGTCCGGAATGCAATGTGCCACTGTGGGTAATACCCTGCTTTCGAGCCTATCACACGACAAGCAACATTTAACGCCTTGATAACAGCACTGGTATTGTACCTCATAAATTAACCCATAAAAAACATAAGTTGGTAAATAGTTCAGGATAAAATCAAAGTGGGACAACTACCAGAGCTGGAATCAAGGTGCACGAGATAACTCGGGATAATAATTCAGGTATGAATGTATGTCTATTTCATAGTGATTTTGTAGGTATGTTGAAAATTAGTGATGTACAGTGATTCTGTAATATTAAATGACCTCTATACAAAAATAAAAAAGTATGATTCTTTTTTTCACAAAATTGGTAAAATATATAGTAAGGGAAGAGATTAATGGCTTACGTGGTATTAAACTTTGTATTAAGATTTTCGTTTTTTCTTGCCGCATCATAGATTTGAAAACATTTGACATGTAGTAAGTTATAGATCAGAAGTTTTACATCCTGTATTAGACAAGTTCGAAATGAAATTACCTATGCAGGAAGATTACGGGAAGTGAATGATAAATTTGTCATTCTTCGTCTTATCTTACTTATCAGTATTTTACGCAGCTTATTTAGCTCCTTTTCAGTCCACAATATAATATTATGTTAGTGCGTGGGGTGAAAAATGTTTTTTGATCTTCTCAATATTTTACAAAACAGGATAACCAAAATTTGCTAAAAAGCTATTGAATATCCATCTGAACCCAACTCTTCTTAACTTTATATATATATATATATATATATATATATATATATATATATATATATATATGGGAGGGATGATAGTAGGAGGAAAAAGAATTGAACTATCGGTTACACCTGCCCTTACATACCAGGGACGACTTGGACTGTTGGTTACACCTATTATTACATACCAGGCACGAGTTAGACAACCTGTTACACCTCTTGGACTATCCGTTGCACCTGTCCTTACATACCAGGGACGAGTGAGACTATCGGTTATAGGCGTACCTGTCCTTACCAGGTACAAGTTGGACTATTGGTTATACCTGTCGAGTTGGACAATCGGTTACACCGTCTGTCCTTACATACCAGGGACGAGTTGGACAATCGGTTACGCCGCCTGTCCTTACATATCCGGGACGATTTGAACAATCTGTTACACCACCTGTCCTTACATACCCGGGACGAGTTGGACAACCAGTTACATCACCTGTCCTTACATATCCGGGACGAGCTGGACAATCAGTTACACCACCTGTCCTAACATACCCGGGACGAGTTGGACAATCAGTTACACCACCTGTCCTTACATACCCGGGACGAGTTGGACAATCAGTTACACCTGTCCTTACATACCCGGGAAGAGTTAGACTATCGGTTACACCTTAAATACCAGAGGCGATTTGGATTAACGTATTAACGCCCCAAAAGTAGGGTCGGTACGATCCGGTCAATTTTAGGACTGCGAGGGCTACACCCAAGTGTGGAAGGTAGGAATGCATCCCTTTTTTCACGTACCCCTTTTAATGTACACCGTACAGCTTTTCGTTGTCTGGAGTCGAACACGGGGTTTGTAGATTGTAACCAAAATTCCTTCAAATTGACATGATTTATAGTTTCTGATTTAAGATGCAGTGAGTGTAACTTGAAGATAGTTGATGTAAAGTACGGACGACCCTGCAAGCGATTGGCTGCTAATGTGATGTGGCAACACGGCGCCCCATTATTTTTCTCGTTATAGCGGATCATGTTATTCTTTACGATCGAATTCAATTTTGTTCCACGTGCTTTGTAAATTGGAGTTACCCCACCCTCTGCACCTCCAGGGGGTTGTAATATCGAGTAGCGAGTTTTTATAAGGGAGCGAGCCGAGTTCAGAGACCACGTGACAGCGAAGAAGCGGAGATATTGCGAAACAGTTCCATGAATTCATTTTTCCGTTATTAATTCTCTCTACATACTACTTTGTCGTTTCTTTTAGTCTCTGTCCATTAATCTCTCGTTTTATTGTCTGCATTTCTTACGTTCATATTTTTTCTCCGTTTCTGTCTCTTTGTCACTCTCTCTCATCGTCTTCTTCCTTTCTGTTCTCGCAGTTTTCCTCTTACCTCTTTCCTATTTCAAGATTCATATTAGGGGTTTTGGTTACAATATATTAATTCGAAGCATACAATCTTTTCAAAACAAAGTACTACGAACTGCTATTAATGCACATGGTTTGTACGAAATTCACAAATTCATGGAGAAATGGCATTATACAATATTACTTGCTTACGGCTTTAGAGAACCCGGAGGTTCATTGCCGCCCTCACATAAGCCCGCTATGAGTCCCTATCCTGAGCAAAATTAATCCAATCCCTAGGATCATATTTCACCTCCCTCAAATCCATTTTAATATTATCCTCTCATCTACATCTCGGCCTCCCCAAAGGTCTTTTTCCTTCGGCCTTCCAACTAACACTCAATATACATTTCTGGATTCGCCCATACGTGCTACATGCCCTGCTCATCTCAAACGCGTTTCAGTTGCGATAAGTTAATTCGAAGCATACAATCTTTTCTTGTTTTGTATGTTTATACTACCTATATTAAAAAACCAATCAGTTTTACCACACTTCTACATGTTAAGTCTTTATGAATCCAAATTAAAAATACTCACTCACTCACTCACTCACTCACTCACTCACTCACTCACTCACTCACTCACTCACTCACTCACTCACTCACTCACTCACTCACTCACTCACTCACCGACCCACCCACCCACCCAATCTTCGTACTACTACCCCAACTGCCTGTGTTTCATTTCCCAATTGGTAGGGTAATGGCACGCATGAAAACTTTTTCATATATATTATCATCGATAGCAAAGAATGTTTCTTATAAATACATTTTGTAACTTGTAAATATTATTATAACCTATTTGTTTTATTATCTCCAAAAGTTTCAGTGTTATATTAAAATTATCTTGGATTTTATAACAATAGGAAGTTACGTGCGTGCAATTAGCCTACCCCACTCTCCTTATAAGTGTTAACTTTTTTAAAAACACTCTGTATTACAAAGAACTCACTCTACAAATTTTTCTACAGTTTATGTGGAGGATGAGTGTAGTCTAGTCTAACCTCATTAAAGCTGAAAATTTTGTGTAATTATTGCGATATCGATGGCTGAGAACCAGATTGTTCTAAGTCCAACTTTTTATAAGAAAGAAATCTGTGTTTCATTGTGATCCAGTTCTTGTCTGCATATGTGAATCGAACAAAATTGTAAATACGATGAAAGATTAATGGAACGGAGAAAAATTCTCTCCGGCACCGGGATTTGAACCCGGGTTTTCATCTCTACGTGCTGATGCTTTATCCACTAAGCCACATCGGATACCCATCCCGGTGCCGGACAGAATCGTCTCAGTTTAAGTTCCAACTCTTAGGTTCCCTCTAGTGGCCGCCCTCTGCACTACGTCATATATGTCTATGAACGTAAGAGTGAAGTCCATACATGTGCACTCATTATGAGTGACTATTTGGCCGGGATCCGACGGAATAAGCGCCGTCTTAAATCACGAAGTGCGCATATCATATATATTATTTTATGCTCGACCATGCCGAAATGTAATAATTATACACCTGGTAGCAGTCCTTTAATGTCATTAAAGTACACCTACTCATTAAAGTACAGGTGTTTTCAGCCAATGACAACTCAGCTTACAGGTGGTCAGCCAATGATAAGTCAGCTTTGTACCGTTATAAAACCGCAAGTATTGATTATTCTCGGATATGCAATCGAGAGAGAATTAGCGAAAAGTCACGGAGGCTGGAAATCCAACTGTCGCAGAAGATTATGTTCTGTTACTATAATAATTAGCGTTAATTGTAAATAATATTCAAATAAATTCAATTTGTCATCTCGTTTTTCAATGTCGAATTCAATAATCAAGGTTATACAGAGTTTAACGCGATTACATCAAGGTCAATGACATTATTGTTCCTCGGAAAAAAATCAATACTTTCGCGTCTGCGCACATCTCACAATTCACGACCTAGAACAAGGTCACTTCCGATCTTGACAGATACAAATAAAATGTATACATCTGAATAATTTCAAGTTAGAAATATGGTCGAGCATAAAAAGTCGTATGAAACTCGCCTATAATGGTAATTAAGAAGCTCGTATGAAAATTATGAAGCTCGCTTGCGCTCGTTTCATGAACATCCATACTCGCTTCTTAATTACTATCATTATAGGCTCGTTGCATAATGCACTATTAATGTACTGAAGTACATATGATATTTCCATGCAGATATTCTGCGTCATCATACGATGAAAGAGTCGGATCCCGGCCAACTAGTCACTCATAACGAGTGCACCTCAGCACATGTGTGGACTTCAGTCCTACGTTCATAGACATCTATGACGTAGTGCAGAGGGCGGCCACTAGAGGGAACCCAAGAGTTGGAACTTAAACTGAGACGATTCTGTCCGACATCGGGATGGGTATCCGGTGTGGCTTAGTGGATAAAGTATCAGCACGTAGATCTGAAAACCCGGGTTCAAATCCCGGTGCCGAAGAGAATTTTTCTCCGTTCCATTACTCTTTCATCGTATTCCAAATTGTTTCATGAAGCTTTGAATGTCAGGAGCTGAAAATAGCTCTCCCGAAAAAGAAAATAATAAAATGGACTGGGAACACTTTGGTTCCGGGCCATCGATGTATCATTTCCTGACTCCATAATGAGTGAGATGTGGACACAGGACCTTCTCTGGTTGGAGTTGGAAGCTGTCTTGAATTCTTTACTACTTAATAGCATGGCAAGATTAATGGGATTGGATTTGGCGTCCGCGGAAGTTTCAAACACGCGGAGCAGTAAGTGGAGGGAGTAGAAACGTTTTTAATTCAGAAATCTGCTGATAACAGAGTCGTTCAGCGAAGTTTTGCAATCTCTTGATTTCCAGACTTATATGCACTAAAAATGTTTTCCCAGGAATGGAGATTTTGTTTGCCTTTTGTCGTAGCTCCGCTTAAAAGCCAAGTTGTGTAAGTTTTGTTCCGGCGAAGCACTCAAAGTACACAAAATTGCCTGGAAACGCAGAAGACTTGCTCCAGTCGAGATTCTTTGATCAAGATCTTGTGAGAGGGAAATTATAATACGCAACTGTAAAGAACAGATTCGCCTGTGGTGGCTGCTCGTTTTTTTTTTCTCCTGTAGAACGCAGTTTTCTGATGAAGTGGGCAGCAGGATCGTGCGTAAAAGCAAGGTGAAGCTGGTATGCGTAGGTTGAGATCTCACATACGACATTGTATGTTTAGGCCTTTGTATTCGTATTGAGTTGACGTTCGTTGTTTTAAAAGAGGAAAAATATCGGGTTGAGACACAAACCGCTACGGACATAAAGCCATGAATAATAATAATAATAACAACAACAACAACAATAATAATAATACATACTTACAAATGACTTTTACATAACCCGAAAGTTCATTGCCGCCCTCATATAAGCCCGCCATCGGTCTCTATCCTGAGCAAGATTAATCCAGTCTCTACCATCATATCCCACCTCCCTCAAATCCATTTTAATATTATCTTCCCATCTACGTCTCGGCGTCCCCAAAGGTCCTTTTCCCTCCAGCCTCCAAATTAACACACTATATGCAATTCTGGCTTCTGCCATACGTGCTACATGCCCTGCCCATTTCATACGTCTGAATTTAATGTTCCTAATTATGTCAGGTGAAGAATACAATGCGTGCAGTTCTGCGTTGTGTAACTTTCTCCATTTTCCTGTAACTTCATCCCTCTTAACCCTAAATATTTGTCTAAGAACCTTATTCTCAAACACCCTTAATCTCTGTTCCTCTCTCAAAGTGAGAGTCCAAGTTTCACAACCATACAGAACAACCGGTAATATAACTGTTTTATAAATTCTAACTTTCAGATTTTTCGACAGCAGACTGGATGATAAGAGCTTCTCAACAGAATAATAACACGCATTTCCCATATTTATTCTGCGTTTAATTTCCTCCCGAGTGTCATTTATATTTGTTATTGCTGCTCCAAGATATTTGAATGTTTCCACCTCTTCGAAGGATAAATCTCCAATTTTTATATTTCCATTTCGTACAATTATCTGGTCACGAGACATAATCATATACTTTGTCTTTTCGGGATTTACTTCCAAACCGATCGCTCTACTTGCTTCAAGTAAAATTTCCGTGTTTTCCCTAATCGTTTGTGTATTTTCTCCTAACATATTCACGTCATCCGCATAGACAAGAAGCTGATGTAACCCGTTCAATTCCAAACCCTGCTTTTATCCTGAACTTTCCTAATGGCATATTCTAGAGCGAAGTTAAAAATAATAATAATAATAATAATAATAATAATAACAACAACAACAACAACAACAACAACAACAACAACAACAATAATAATAATAATAATAATAATAATAATAATAATAATAATAATAATAATAATACATACATACTTACAAATGACTTTTACATAACCCGAAAGTTCATTGCCGCCCTTACATAAGCCCGCCATCGGTCTCTATCCTGAGCAAGATTAATCCAGTCTCTACCATCATATCCCACCTCCCTCAAATCCATTTTAATATTATCTTCCCATCTACGTCTCGGCGTCCCTAAAGGTCCTTTTCCCTCCAGCCTCCAAATTAACACACTATATGCAATTCTGGCTTTTGCCATACGTGCTACATGCCCTACCCATTTCATACATCTGGATTTAATGTTCCTAATTATGTCAGGTGAAGAATAAAATGCGTGCAGTTCTGCGTTGTGTAACTTTCTCCATTTTCCTGTAACTTCATCCCTCTTAACCCTAAATATTTGTCTAAGAACCTTATTCTCAAACACCCTTAATCTCTGTTCCTCTCTCAATGTGAGAGTCCAAGTTTCACAACCATACAGAACAACCGGTAATATAACTATTTTATAAATTCTATCTTCCAAATTTTTTGACAGCAGACTGGATGATAAAAGCTTCTCAACCGAATAATAACAGGCATTTCCCATATTTATTCTGTGTTTAATTTCCTCCCGAGTATCATTTATATTTGTTGCTGTTGCTCCCAGGTATTTGAATTTTTCCACCTCTTCAAAGGATAAATTTCCAATTTTTATATTTGCATTTCGTACAATATTCTCGTCACGAGACATAATGATATACTTTGTCTTTTCGGGGTTTACTTCCAAACCTATTGCTTTACTTGCTTCAAGTAAAATTTCCGTGTTTGCCTAATCGTTTGTGGATTTTCTCCTAACATATTCACGTCATCCGCATGGACAAAAAGCTGATGTAATCCGTTCAATTCCAAACCCTCTCTGTTATCCTGGACTTTCCTAATGGCATACTCTAGAGCAAAGTTAAAAAGTAAAGGTGATAGTGCATCTCCCTGCTTTAGCCCACATTGAATTGGAAACGCATCTGACAGAAACTGACCTATACGAACTCTGCCGTAGGTTTCACTGAGACACATTTTAATTAATCGAACTAGTTTCTTGGGAATACCCAATTCAATAAGAATATCATATAAAACTTCACTCTTAACCGAGTCATACGCCTTTTTGAAATCTATGAATAGCTGATGCACTGCACCCTTATACTCCCATTTCTTCTCCATCATCTGTCGAATACAAAATATCTGGTCAATATATATGATATGATGTATGATAAATTATATATGATATGATATATTTCATGCCAATAATTACATCCATGTAATGTGGACCTTATAAATTTTATGAGACCATTAGATAGCCTACATTTTTGCTACCAATTACCTATCATGAACCTCAAAACCTCTGAACACGAAAACAGTTTGCAGTTCCATGATACTACATGCAAAACTAATCATAAAATATGAAAGCACAGTTTGAATGCGTAATCACAATTGAATTCACTTGCAATAATACCTGCAAATACATTTAAATACCAAATTAAATTGTTGCGTGTACTTGGTACTTAATGTGGGAATGCAACACGTGGTGCTGGGAAATGAAATATGAGGGGAAATGAGGATGCAGTCGTGGATTAAGGGATTCTTATAAATTTAATTAAAACCGAAAATTCAATTAAATGAATCAAATATTAATTGCAAATGGCCGTAATGTGCACAACGGTTAAGGCTCGGGTTCGACGCTAAGTGGAAAAGCACATTATTTGTACATTTAAATCCTGCCTGCGATTCTGGACATTGTCAATGTGATGGGCAATATTATAATGGTTTATGAGTCGTGATTTAATTTTAAAATATTAGAATTTTAAAGAGAACCATCCTATTAGTGAGAAGTAAACATTGATTATTTATTTAGATGTGAGTCAACGTGTTTCTTTTTGTGTATTTTCTGATCCAGACGCTTACTCACCCACAGACCCAATCACTCATTGAATAACCCATGTACGAAACTACACACCACTCAATTATTGCTTCATTCACTCACCTTCTTACAAACTTAAGCATTGTATGTATTTATTTACACTGCAAGTAGGCAAGCACCCGGTGGCAGTGGTATACACAATATAAACAATACACAAAATTACAATACACAATACAATTATACAATAAACAATACATTTATATACACAATACAATAAAAATACACAATACAATTTAACACAATAATAACAGTTAATAATAAAACATAAAATAACCAAATTTTAAAATACAACCTACATTATTATGTATAGGCCCTACATAAGTTTCAATAGTCAAACTCTCATCTCACTCACTGTAGTGGCACTATGACGCATTTCACTGACACTCTATAACACATTTCACTGACACTATAGAACACATTTCACTGACGCTATAAATTATCACTGATCGGAACTATTCACTGCACTGTAAAACCATAACTTCACTGACTCACCTCGCTTCACTGATACAACAGTTCAAATAAGACAAATGATTCCAGCCTTATGCATACTTATAAACAGAACTACATTTAAGCTAAACATTTCTAGTCTAAGGCCCTCTTATACGCTATTTTTAAATAATTTACAATTCAAAGCAAGGGAGTAACTCGTCAGGCTAAATAAATACATGTCACCTTAAAAAATTAAATGTTAAATGTCACCTTAATTTTAATTTGCACTTTATACACAACTTTTTAAATTATTCTTGAATCTCCTTAAGGAAGGACAGCCCTCAAAGACCGCTGCAGGTAAGTCATTCCAATCATTTATAGTTGGCATTATTTATTTAAGGGGTTAGGTACAGCTCACAGCAGTAAAATTTTGGAAATATTCAACAATTTTTTTCTCCAATACTGTATCTTGTACAATAATGAAAATTAGTATTGTAAAACACTGTCCTTCCGCTATATGAAAAAAGTATTTTTACGATTTAAAAATAAATATATTTACATTTTTGTTTTCAAAATTTATTTCAATGTGCAGTGATGAAGCATTTCCCACATAACGCAAAAGCTGTCCAACATTCTGTGATAAAATATTTTGTGTGTATTTATGCATGTCATATCTACAGTATGATGTAAGACCACTTCTCTACCTTTGATAGATTGTCTGATAAAAAATAAATTAATATAAAAAATGGTCAAATATCAGTAGGTTGGCTTCTGGAAGCAATAGGTTGGATTAAACTAGATAAGAAAAGAAATTTACATTCACTTCTCCTTCTCTTCGAAATCTTGAACTCTTCTATTCCTTCGTACCTGTCGTCTCGCTTCACTTACCTTTCTTCCCACCACAATCTGAACACACTCTCTCGCCATGAAACAATACTAACAATACCATCCCATCGCACCTCCTCATACTCATCCTCTTTCACAATAGCCATGCCAAGACTCTGGAATTCGTTACCTGCTAGCATCAGGGACTGTCGAAATAAAATTGAATTCAAACGCAAACTTACTAGGCACTTGGTCAGTAATTGAGACTCGTTCAGACATGGTTTCTTGTAAATAGTTCTCTTAATCTATCACAAAATATTTCAATATCCGGTAATTTCATCACTATAGAATTTTGTTATTTTAGGTTTAATTTGTAATTCAGTAAATACAAGAATATTCTTTGTTCTTAACTTCTGTGATAAAATGTTTAGCTTTCATTAATCAGATATTCTTGTCTTACTTTAATTTTTATTGTAATTGTAATTGTAAATTTAATATTAATTGTAATTTTAATGTTCATGTTACAGTTGTAATCCCCTGGTAGAGGGGCAGAGAAGGCCTGACGGCCTTATCTCTACCAGGTTAAATAAATAAATACTAAATACTAATACTAAATACTTTCTTCTAACACAAAACAAAAAAATATATTATTTATTGAGGAATGTAGTTAAAAGAGCATGATATTGTAAACATGAGTTTCATCAATAAGATAAAAGAGAGAACATGAAAAAGTTAACAAGTTTATGAGTTATGAGGGAAATGCTTCATCACTGCACAGTGGACTGCCACCATTTTGAATTTTGAAAAAAAAAAAATATATATATAAATAATTTTGTTTAAATTGTAAGAATATTTTTATGCTCGACCATGCCGAAATGTAGTAATTATACACCTGGTAGTAGCTCTTTAATGCACCTCATTAAAGTACACCTATTCATTATAGTTCAGTTGTTCAGCCAGTGAAAATCACCATTGTAGCATAACAAAAGCGCAAGTATCGATTATTCTCGGATATGCAATCGAAAGACAACTAGCGAAATGTCACAGAGGCTGGAAATCCAATAGTGTCGCAGAAGGTTATGTTCCGTTACTATAATAATTAACGTTAATTGTAAATAATATTCAAATAAATTCAATTTGTTATCTTGTTTTTCAATTCTAAATCAATTTTCAGGTTATATCAAAACTAATGTTCATCTTATTCTCTACGTTATATCAAGGTCAATGACATTTGTTGCTCGGAAAAAACCAATACTTTCGCTTCTGCGCACATCTCACAATTTAGGTCAGTTCCGCTCCTCACTTACATAACCATAACATGAATACTTATGAATAATTTCAAGTTAGAAATATGGTCGAGCTTAAAAAGTCGTATGAAACTTGCCTATAATGGTAATTAAGACGATCGTATGAAAATTATGAAACTCGCTTGCGCTCGTTTCATAAACAAACATACTCGCGTCTTAATTACTACCATTATAGGCTCGTTGCATAATGTACTATTTTTTTCATATAGCAGAAGGACAGTGTTTTACACATACCAATTTCCATTATTGTACAACATACAGTAATGGAGAAAAAATGTTGAATATTTCCAAAAATGTTACTGCTGTAAGCTGTACAGAATCACATAAACCTGCAGAAAAGTATATTCTATTATCCATGTACTAAAAAGGATAAATGTTCATCTCCCCTCTTGCTTAAAAAAGTCCCTTGTGCACACGCTTGTATTTCCCTATTTCGACTATGCGGACATTTTACTGACTGACCTCTCCAGCGACAACAAAACGAAACTTCAACGTGCTCATAATTTGTGTGTACGTTTTGTAAGCAATGTTCGTAAATATGATCATATTACCCCATCCCTGGAAGCAATAGGTTGGCTTAAACTAGATAAGAAAAGAAATTTACATTCACTTCTCTTTCTCTTCGAAATCTTGAACTCTTCTATTCCTTCGTACCTGTCGTTTCGCTTCACTTACCTTTCTTCCCACCATAATCTGAACACACGCTCTCGTCATGAAACAATACTAACAATACCATCCCATCGCACCTCCTCATACTCATCTTCTTTTACAATAGCCCTGCCAAGACTCTGGAATTCGCTACCTGCTAGCATCAGGGACTGTCGAAATAAAATTGAATTCAAATGAAAACTTACTAGGCACTTGGTCAGTAATTGAGTTCTTGTAAATAGTTCTCTTAACCTATCACAAAATATTTCAATAATCAGTAATTTCATCACTATACAATTTTGTTATTCTAGATTTAATTTGTAATTCAGTAAATATAAAATATTCTTTGTTTCTCTATGATACATTATCTAGCTTTAATTAGTGAGATAATCTTTTCGTACTTTGATTTTATTGTAATTGTAAATTTAATACTAATTGTAATTTTATTGTTCATATTGTAGTTGGAATCTCCTGGTAGAGAGGCAGAGAAGGCCTGACGGTCCTATCTCTACCAGGTTAAATAAATAAATACTAAATACTGTACCTAACCCCTTAACCAGTCATATAAACTCTCTAACACAAACCTATCTATCCATTCACACACTCGCTTAACTTTAAAAATCAATGAGTTATCAACTTACAGACACTCCCAGACAAAAGATCCATTATAAATTGAGTAAATCAGACTTTTGGCCTATCTCACTAAAAATTAGTCACTTATAAATCCACATAATCATATGAAATCTTTAAATTATATACTTATACATTCTCTTTCTTTTAACTCACAGAATCAGGAATTATTCTCCTTTCTCCTGAAACATGAATACAGTTTTGCTGGTTACATCCTTATTTCCAGGGTGTCTTCATTTATGGACATCCATTCACTCACTTCTTCGTCGACTTAGTCACCAACCCATTCACTCACTTGTTGGCTCAGTGACTAATGCACAACCTCATCTTCTCAGTCAACCTAGTCACTCAGTTGCAGAATCACTCGATATAAAAATCTATCTTTTGTTAGTTGTTTAACATAATTATTTTATAAGTTAAAACGCTTAATTTCCTGATGTTGAGAAAATCCTATAAAACTTGAATTATTTAATTATTTCTTGTTAGCAATGCCGATACTGCGCTATTTTTATTTTGTTGATTTTCAGCAACCCTATAACACTCTCATGTACTTACATGTTGACTGATACATTAACTCAATAAACGAGGTACTTAGCTACTGCCACTCTTCCGACACTCTCTTACTCACTTATTTACTTACTTACTTACAAATGTCTTTTAAGGAACCCGGAGGTTCATTGCCGCCCTCACATAAGCCCGCCATCGGTCCCTATCCTGAGCAAGATGAATCCATTCTCTATCATATCCCACCTCCCTCAAATCCATTTTTATATTATCTTCCCATCTACGTCTCGGCGTCCCTAAAGGTCTTTTTCCCTCCGGCCTCCCAACTAACACTCTATATGCATTTCTGGATTCGCCCGTACGTGCTACATGCCCTGCCCATCTCAAACGCCTGGATTTTATGTTCCTAATTATGTCAGGTGAAGAACAACCGGTAATATAATTGTTTTATAAATTCTAACTTTCAGATTTTTTGACAGCAGACTGGATGATAAAAGCTTGTGAACCGAATAATAACAGGCATTTCCCATATTTATTCTGTGTTTAATTTCCTCCCGAGTATCATATATATTTGTTACTGTTGCTCCAAGATATTTGAACTTCTCCACCTCTTCGAAAGATAAATTTCCAATTTTTATATTTCCATTTCGTACAATATTTCCGTCACGAGACATAATCATATAAGTTGTCTTTTCAGGATTTACTTCCAAACCTATTTCTTTACTTCCTTCCAGTAAAATCCTCGTGTTTTCCCTAATCATTTGTGGATTTTCTCCTAACATATTCACGTCATCCGCATAGACAAGCAGCTGATGTAACCCGTTCAATTCCAAACCCTCTCTATTATCCTGGACTTTCCTAATGACATACTCTAGAGCAAATTTAAAAAGTAAAGGTGATAGTGCATGTCCTTGCTTTAGTCCGCAGTGAATTGGAAACGCATCAGACAGAAACTGACCTATACGAACTCTGCTGTACGTTGCACTGAGACACATTTTAATTAATCGAACTAGTTTCTTGGGAACACCAAATTCAATAAGAATATCATATAAAACTTCTCTCTTAACCGAGTCATATGTCTTTTTGAAATCTATGAATAACTAATACATTAACTAATTAAGTAAGCTGATTACTAACGCACATTCAGTCACTCACTGGTCTACCCTTCCACCAATTTCTTCATATAGCCACTCATAATCGCTTATTCACTCACTCAACGCATGGCGTACACGTGTACCATCATTTTGTAATATGGATGCTCACAGTTTCCCGCCTGCTGGAGCAGCAATGCACTCACGTTTCTGCCTCTCGAGTATAAAAGATGACACAAATGCGTCACATATATTCACAGCAGTTATTGCACTCCAATAGGTGGGCTCCCCATTGATTTCCTCTCGAGTGACTTCTTGCCCACTCTACGGGATTTCCCCTGATATTAACTTGGGCGGAAGCTCCGAATATATGTGACACCTTCCCGAGGCGACCAGACTTTAATTTGGTTACCATGGTGCTGAGGAACATTTCTGATATTCTCGATACAGCCAGCCAAAATGTTGCTGAACTCAGAAGTTTTCTCCAGGAATTGTTGAACTGCAGTTCATGATGTAGCGTTGCCATGGACACCAGATTATGGTTGAAATTATCACTGCACAGGAAGTCCAAGCAAGTATGCACAACCTAATGTGTTTTGTCTGATTGCTTAAGAACACTGAAGGGATTACTCATTTGTGAGTAGTTTGTGCAAGCTGTTGAGTTTCTCTAATTGTTTGAGAACATAGAAATGACTACTACTTCGTATACAATCTAGTGCAAGCTATTGTGTTTTTTAATTGATGAACCTGAAGGCATTATACAATAGTGCTTGATGTAGTGCGAAGTATTGTGTTTTTAATTGAGAACACTGAAGGGATCATTCATCAAAAGGCATTTCAGTGCAAACTATTGTGTTTTTTCTAATAATTCTTTGAGGACACTGACGGGATTACTCATTCGTAGGTATTTCAGTACAAAATATTATGTTCTTTTTTCATAATAAGACCACACCTGTGGAGTAACGGTCAGCGCGTCTGGCCGCGAAACCAGGTGGCCCGGGTTCGAATCCCGGTCGGGGCAAGTTACCTGGTTGAGGTTTTTTCCGGGGTTTTCCCTCAACCTAATATGACCAAATGCTGGGTAACTTTCGGTGTTGGACCCCGGACTCATTTCACCGGCATTATCACCTTCATATCATTCAGACGCTAAATAACCTAGATGTTGATACAGTGTCGTAAAATAACCCAATAAAATATTAAACAATATAAAAAAAATTCATAATAATTGTTTGAGAAAACTGCAAGAATTACTCATTCGTAGATATTTCAGTGCAAACTATTGTCTTTTTCTAATAATTCTTTGAGGACACTGACGGGATTACTCATTCGTAGGTATTTCAGTACAAAATATTATGTTTTTTTTTCATAATAATTGTTTGAGAACACTGAAGGAATTTCTCATTCGTAGATATTTCAGTGCTAACTAATGTGCTTTTCTTATAATTCTTGGAGGACACTGAATAGATTACTTATTTGTGTGTAGTGTAGTGCAAAATACTGTGTGTTTTCTACTTCTTTGAGAATGGTTTATAGTATATTGCAGTAAGTTCTTTGTAGTTTTGAGTTATGTAAAAAGAGGAAGAAAATACCCCACAAGTCATTGTTAACATTTCGCAAAAAGAGGTTAATCGAGCATTTCAGAACGTCAAAGATATATTGAAATAGGAGAAGGACAGTTGGATCATTTCTTAGAAGATGGACTTTAATTCATTTTTAAGTTGTTTATGAACGTTTTCTCTATATGAGGTTTTAGAAACTAAAGTTACTACCGGAGAAATGTCGGCCGATTTCACAGTAACTGTGTGAGGTATACAACAGAAAATACCGCTGACAAGCAAACATTCTGCTGGAGGCAGAAAAAAAAAGTTCTTTTTTTCTTCCACCATGTTAATAATGTCAAAACAAGTGATTATACAAATTTTGGCCACTCGACCGCAATTACGACGCCGTCCAGAAAGTGATTTTCTCTGTGGCAGTTTACAGAAAAAAAAGCACAATTGCACGGAAAGATTTATTGCAATACAGTAAATACAGGAATTGTTGTGCTATTTATCAACATATCCCCCACTGGAATTGAGACATTTGTCATACCATGGGAACAATTTTTGTATCCCTGTGTAGTAGAAGTCTACCGCCTCAGATCGGAACCAGCGTTCGACAGCCGTCTGCACCTCTCTGTCGATACCATGATGTGACAAATGTCTCGATTGCGATGGGGAATATGTTAAACAATATCCTAACAATTGCTGCGTCTGTTCCAATAAAATTTTCCATTGATGTTTTGTTTTCTTTTTGTTTACGGCCCCTGGCGAACTTATTTTTTTAAGGCCCTCGTAATTGCGGTGGAGTGGCCAATATTTGTACAGGGACATCATTTTATTTTTACTAACATTTCTAATATTAACCTGTCTATACCTTTGGATCAACGATTAAGAACCGGAAACACCGTTTGCTACCTCCTACCACAATTGGAGCTCGATGATACTGGCGTAATATACAAACAAATCACTTTACTAGGTATAGGAGGGAAGAAAAGTAGTTCATCCATTTACGTAAATTAGGGAAATATCGCGATTTTGAATTTGATAATTGTCGTTAGGTTTTTGTTTAATCAAAATACAGTACAGTATTAACAATGAGTGTTTTTACTCACGAACTGAGCTGTTCATGTGGACGTATTCATTATGCAGTGTATATTATACTGTCTATAGCACATTAGCGTACACTATAGAGAATGAAGTTAAATTGAAAAATAATCATGATATGGATATCTAAACACATTTTTGAAAATAGTGGCCGTTCATTTCGATACAGGCTTCAGTTCTAAAGTGCATATTATTGCACTATAAACTATTGTACGTAATTCCAATTATTTTTAGTAGGTTATTTTACGACGCTTTATCAACATCTTAGATTATTTAGCGTCTGAATGAGATGAAGGTGACAATGCCGGTGAAATGAGTCCGGGGTCCAACACCGAAAGTTATCTAGCATTTGCTCATATTGGGTTGAGGGAAAACCCCGGAAAAAACCTCAACCAGGTAACTTGTCCCGGCCGGGAATCGAACCCTGGCCACCTGGTTTCGCGGCTAGACGTGCTAACCGTTACTCCACAGGTGTGGACAATTCCAATTACCAGGTTCGTACTTCGTATCAGTAACTCATGTTGAAATAATTCTGTACCTATTCTATAAAAGAGTACCTTACGTACTGTAAATTCAATCTTCACTTCTGTCCAATCCAAAAAGATAAAATTACTCAGACACGCTATGTACTGTCCGTCCAAGTGGTTACGTCGCAGCGTCGTAGAAAGGGAGGAAATCACATGACAGTTAATTACTTAACGATGCCCTTTTATTTAAGTTATTTTAAACAATTGTATGGGTATTAATGGTCCCAGAAAAGAGCTAAGACAGCCCAGCCACTAGCATTTACAGAGAGGCGAATAGAAGCAGGTGGGGGAAACGGGATGCGACGTATGCAAATGGAAAATGATGCAATATTGAAAGATCTTTCGTCACTGGAAAACGCGAACATATTTTTTTGGAACGTACTGTTTACTATGACCGTAAGGCTACTATGACTGTATATGCTGTCTTGTATCTGTGTGGAGGACGGTTGAACTTCATTAGTAGAAGGGGTGGGAGTGAAGTACATTAAAAAACTCAGGTACAATAAAAATTGAAGTAAAAATAAAATGATGTCCCTGTATAAGAACTTCATTCGACAATATTAACACGGAGGAAGAAAAAAATTAACTTTTTATCTGCTCACATCAGAACATTTGCTTGTGAGCTTACGTTGTGAAGAAAGGGTTATGATGGATCACCCTGTATGAACAGCGATGTTATGAAGCAACGAGGGAAACTGAAATAATTTTATTAGAAGGAATCTGGAGTCATACCAGTTACAGTCCTAATAGCAGCAGGTCGTCTCACGTGTACATAATTTACATTAAACACAGGATGTTTATAGTGATCCATACAGTTGCTAACTATGCAGTTATCACATTTTAAACGACATACATTCACCACTCATTGGACTGAACAAGTGTTCCACATATCATGAAGTTTAATTACTAAATGGTTTTTAACATTTTTTAACATTATTTAAGTTAATTACCTGCAATATTACATTTTAATAATGGAGATGTCCTGTACATCATTAATTCAAATAGTACTCACCACCAATAGCTACGTATGTGACATTGAGATATTGTATAACTCTGCCTGAGGATGCCTGAATAGGCGAAAACGTTCGCAATTTTGTAATTCATGTATATAAACTTAATGACTATAAAATAAGTCATTATTTTACTTTGATTTGTAATTGACTGAGTCATAAAATATATTAGAGGAGAAGGTGGATATATGGGCTAGGATGGTAATATGGGCTACCTCGTTTTTTACTATATATGGTGTTGTTATCTAGCGAAAAAGCTCTAAAAGTACATCTCGTGTCCATGAGTCTGCGTGCGCAAAGAGACAAACCAGTTGCCTTTGTGGTGTGGATATCGTGTGTCCTTTATGTTTTTCATCAATTTCAAAGTTTTTGCAGGTATATAGGTTCAATTTTATTGAAAGAAATATATTTCATGTTTATAAATCACGCTTGATGTGTTACACTGACGAAGAATAGCTCTATCACATGGCATAAGAGTAATATTTATTTAGGACAACAATTGCCATACATAATCTTAGAAACCTTCATGAGTCGATGCTGCTAATATGGGCTACCGCTATGTGTCAAATATTGGATAGGTAGCCCATATTACCAACACATTAACACGTCCCGTATTTTCACTATCGTTATTTGTTATAGAATATTGCCACTGATGTGACAGATGTTTCCTACGTATGTTTCTTTGTTTTTTCCAATTTTATTTTCAAATTTTTGTGGTAGCCCATATTTAGACCCTACTACCTATAGAGGACCAGTTCGTCTTACTTTCAAAAAGTAATTGTATGCAAATATCTATTGCAACTATTGACCTTTAAGACTGGAAAAGTTGTATATGAATAATTACTCTGTATGTCAATAAAGATTTCCAGGCAATATGCCACGCCATTTTCCATTATTATGAGGAAAACAAAATGGTAGCCCATATTTCCACCTTCTCCTCTATATTGTATTCATTTATAGAAATTGACAATCTGAATATTCCATCATGCTTTCTAAGTTAAACATAAACCTGTCCATTTTCTGCCTTCTTCGACCAGTGTTTCCTTTTGGACTCACTTTGATTAGAAGCTCGGTCTTTTACGAACACAATGCTGGAATTGATTTAGCTACACAACACAGTGACTAGACGCGGCCCGCAGGCATCCGTGTTGCCCACAGGCTGGGGTCAATTGCTTTTCAATAATGGAGTAACAAGCCAGTGATTAGCTGCAGGAAAGGTGTGAATATTTCATGGAATTCATTCCTTTCTCACACAAATTGGATGCGCCAGCGTATGTTTAAGGGGAGCACACAGGATCGAACAAGAAGAAAACACAATAGATTCTTAGAGCCTGATGCACGTATGAAAGGAGGACCAAAAACACAGGGAGGGTCGCTGGCGAAATTGGAATCTTACCATAATATCCTGCTCTCTTAAATTGATTGAGCTCAATGGGAATGACACTTTCACAAAACATGCTACGAAATACTTCATATAAAAGCATTTTTATCTCGAAAAGGAAGCAAAAAACCAAGCAAAATAATTGTATTATACTTTTTTTGTTTGAATTTTTTGAAGAAAATAACCCCCTGAAATTAATACATTACTTACGGCTCACCCCCTATATTTGTTCCTGTATTAATAATAATAGTTTTATCTTCCCTGGCAGAGTTAAGGCCATGAGGCCTTCTCTTCCACTCAACCAGGATCAAATCACATACAGAAAAATACATACCGGTATACAAATATTAACTTAATAATAATAATAATAATAATAATAATAATAAAAATAATAATAATAATAATAATAATAATAATAATAATAATCTTCCTTTTCTAAAGCCATTTTGACACTGGCTTTAGAAAAGGAAGATTATTATTATTATTATTATTATTATTATTATTATTATTATTATTATTATTATTATTATTATTAAGTTAATATTTGTATACTCTAACAGTGCTCTAACATTAAATACCTTACTCTATGCCGATGATCAAGTCATAATTTCCAATTCAGAGGATAATTTACAAAGAGGATTGTATACATTAAATGAAATATTAAAAGATTTTGGGATGGAAATTTCAGCACAAAAATCAAAAGTAATGGCATTTTTAGGACAATACCCAGTGAGAAGTAAGATAATACACAATAACCAATGCCTCGAACAAGTGCAAAATTTCAATTATCTGGGTTGTGAAATATCTTATCAAAATGAAAAAGATGTGAACAAGAAAATTACCAAATTTACACAAATTCTAGGAATAATAAACAATGCATTAAAAGCTAAATTAGTACAAAAATCTACAAGAATAAAAATATATAATACACTAGGATTACCCACCCTTCTATACGGAAGCGAGATTTGGACATTAAAGAAAAAAAGACATGAACAGAATCAAAGCAACGGAAATGAAATTTTTCAGGAGAACAGCAGGATATACTCTTTTAGACCGAAAAAGGAATGAAGAAATTTTAGAACAATTAGAAGTAGAGTCAGTAGAAGAAAAAATCAGCAGATACAAATTCAATTGGCTAGATCATGTAAGAAGAATGGAAAATTCAAGAATCCCAAAAATTATGATGCAATATAAACCTAGAGGACATCGTCGACCAGGAAGACCTTTAAGAAGACTGCTAGATGGGGCCGAAACAGGTCTACAGAGGCCTAATTCGTGAAGGATGATGATGATGATGATAATAATAATAATAATAATAATAATAATAATAATAATAATAATAAACATAATAAAGTAATAAAGAGAGATTGAATACATATACACAATTAGTATTAACTTAAAAAAAATAATAAAAAAATTATATATATATATATATATTAAAAAAAGAGACTGAATACATAATTACAAACAGGAAAATTCATTCTAGTATACAAGTATTATCTTAAAAATAATAATAATAAAAACATATATATATATATATATATATATATATATATTAAAAAAAAGAGACTGAATACATAATCACAAACAGGAAAATACATTCTAGTATACAAGTATTAATTTAAAAATAATAATAAACATAATAAAGTAAAAAAAGAGAAATTCAATACATATACACAATCAGTATTAACTTAAAAATAATAATAATAAAAAAAAGTACACGATTTTACAAAAAGAGACTGAATACATAATCACAAACAGGAAAATACATTCTAGTATACAAGTATTAACTTAAAAATAATAATAAACATAATAAGGTAAAACAGAGAAATTTAATACATATACACAATCAGTATTAAATTAAAAAAATAAATAATAATAATAATAATAATAATAATAATAAATATATATTAAAAAAAGAGACTGAATACATAATCACAAACAGGAAAATACATTCTAGTGTACAAGTATTAACTTAAAAAACTAATTAATACATATGAAAATAATCTCACAACTAAAGGAATAGTAGAATTAGTATGATCAGCACAGTACTTGTTACATTGAGACAATGACAATTACCTAGATATTAGTGTTAATGGAAAAATAAAGTAATGACTGTGTAAAATAATGATAATAATAATAATAATAATAATAATAATAATAATAATAATAATAATAATACTAATAATAAATAAAAATTATACTTAAAAACTAATTCTGTGCATTTAAAATATTTCTAAACAACCTAATTTTAAACAACTGAGGACTAAGACTACCCCTGATTTCCAGCGGCAGCGAATTCCATGAGCGGGCCATGGCTATTGAGAAAGAACTTGAGTACAGAGATGTCTGATGACGTGGTATTGATAGCAACAGATTGTGCTGTGAACGTGTATTACGATTATGATGTGAAGCTAGGCGAGTAAATCGAGAGGCAAGGTAGTTGGGTGCGGAATCATGTATAATTCGATATAGCAGGCAAAGAGAATGTACTAAACGTCGATCTTGCAAGCGGAGCCAGGAGAGTCGTAGAAAATATTCCGATATATGATCATGTCGGCGGATAATCATGTATTACTACTTTGTAAATCGCATTTTTGTTAAAGTTGAAGATATGTGCCCCTTAAATTTATTTTATTATTAGTAGATTATTATTTTGTAGATATCAGTAGCCTATGGTTATTTAACCTAGTAAATTAATTGTCCTAAATTCGAAACCTAGCTAAATCGGTTTTCGCACCCATAAATGATAGATTTACCCCATTTTATCGAAATCTTCATTCATTCATTGATCTGCCCAAGGGCAGATCTTTCACTGCAAACCCAGCTTCCTCCAATTTTCCTATTTTCTGCCTTCCTCTTTGTCTCCTCATATGATCCATATATCTTAATGTCGTCTATCATCTGATATCTTCTTCTGCCTCGAACTCTTCTCTCGTTCACCATTCCTTCTAGTGCATCTTTCAGTAGACAGTTTCTTCTCAGCCAGTGACCTAACCAATTTCTTTTCCTCTTCCTGATCAGTTTCAGCATCATTCTTCCTTCACCCAATCTCATCTCAACACACAAACAAACAAATACAACCACACAGGCGTATACAAACTCAAATGCAACACCTGGAACAACTTCTACATAGGATAGAAGGGCAGATCATTTCAAACACGTTACAAAGAACACATCACAGCCATAACAAAATTACAAAACGCTTCCACATATGCAGAACACATCACAAATGCTAATCACACCTACAGAGACATCAACACAGACATGGAAATTCTACATATTCAACCAAAAACCCATAAGCTAAAAACATTTCATTTTTCATTTCATTTATTATATTCCATAGATCTTACATGAGCAATGAAGCTTTAAGATGTGGAACAAGTCAAACATTTTACAATATTACAATTACAATTTTTACATTATTTTACAATTTTTATAGTTTTACGATTTTGTAATTTTCTACAATTTTTTACAATATTTTGGCGAGATGTAGTGAGATGATGTGAGGCCCGAGGATTCGCCAAAAGTTTACCCCCGGCATTTGCCTTATGATAGGGGAAAACCTCGGTAAAAACCCAACCAGGTAATCAGATCAAAGGGGTGAAATGAAGTGATGCCGAGGTCTCGCCATAGACCATCCGGCTTCAGTCCCGCGACTGGGGAAAACCTCGGAAGAAACAATTCACTAGAACAATACGAAATATATAGACACAAAAACACATCCAAATGAAATTCTCAATACACAACTCAATTTCAAAACACACACTCTTTGACTCCACATCACACTACACCAGGCATGTCAAAACCCTGCACATTGTGCAGTAGTCTCTATGCAATGTACACTTTCTATTCCCCTACCCGGAGGGAGTGAATCGCCTTGGAGGGGAACGCGACAGGGCTGTACAGATCTGCAACAGCATATCAACTTTTGTTTCAGTAACGCAGTTTCAGTACGGGTGCTGATTTGGGTGTCTGTGAATGAGTTATGATAAATAAAGTGAGGAGTTCACAGATAACGAAGAAGGGAAATTATGAATCATATATCATAATTGTTATAATGTTTTCCTCAACTAACATTATTTTAAAATGAAAGGTTTTGATCAGCCCATGTCGAATTAATAGAGTTGTGACAGTTTAGATCAGATTACAGCCGAGCCGTTCTTATTTCCGGCAGCAAATCACACGACAGCTTCTGGTCAGCTGACACGCTGCTTCACTGGCAGTGGTTGTCGTCAAGGTTATGCAAAAGACATACCGCTTCCCGCTCACAGTGGATGTTACTGTGTTGTCAAGTCTACTCTTGCACTCTTACCGAAGTTTTAGCACATGTCTAGTCTTAAACATCGAACGAAAAATTATTTCCTACGATAAATAATTAGTAATATATGTATATATAATCTTATATATTATTATTATTTTTGATCCTAGCATCCCAGGACACAGAAGACTTACCATGTTGTGCTATAATTGTTTTTTCCGACCATTTGAAGTAACGATTTTCGTAAATACAGAAACAATATTAGAAATTACTGAAATGGGAGAAGCTGTAAAATATAATAAATAAACATTTTTATGTGAATGAATAATTAAAACCACACAACCTGTAAATTAAGTAAAATATGTTAGTATTAAAAATTTTGTCATGATAAGTCATTGCTACATAAAAAAAATTACACGAAGAACCTTGCCTAACGGTATTGTTCAATTTAGAGGTGCTACGCCTAGATCGCTACAATCATTGTTAGTACCTGCCGCCGCCATAGTTCTCAGTTTATTTTCTTCTTTGCCGGATTGTCCGTACTTCTCTGTCGTTATTTGAGAAACCGTGCACTTGTTCACATCACACGCATCAGCTTTTCATTGCACCACTTGCATTAAAGGCAATAAACTACCCTTATTTTCACGTTCATTTTCGAAATAATCTCTAAGCTTAACGCCAAGAATCATTTCTCTGCTTTGCGAATTGCTGGTCTTCCGACTCCTCCGCGGCCTTATGATGCTCAAACCTCAGCACTGACAACAATAACACTGCACTACCGACTGATTGTTCGACAACCAGCTATTAGAACTGCGTTCGTTCACTATTGGCTTGACAGAGATTTAGCAACACCGCGATTGCCTACCTTCGTCGCGCCAAAAGTCGAGAAGGCGTGGCCACGCCGGAAATAAGAACGGCTCGACTGTAGTAAAGTTAATCAGTACTCTCACGGCAAAACGAACTTGACATTGGCGTTGTTTTAGAGTCTGTACTAACACAGCCATCAAAGATTAGACGACTTACGACTTTCACTTCATAAGCTGGTAAGTGATGAGAATATTGCGAGGAATACATTAAGGCTCTTGAGGTTGTAAGGAGCGAAGAAAGCAACTATTTGCAAGGCGGAAAAATTTTCTGGAAAAATATGTAATGACAAATTTTCCGTCTCACGTCACTATATTATGCTAATACACTTACATTAATAAACCTTTAAACCTGACATAAATAGAATATCGTCGCTTCACAGCTTGTGAACTACACTTTTAATTTCTTTCAGTAACGCTTCCAACTTGTCGATACTTGCTCTCAATGTTTTCTAAATAAACTATATGTGAATTTAAATTCTAAGCTTAATTTATATCATTTATTAATATTAATGCTAATTTATATTGACATATAGCAAGGAAATTATTTCAGCATAAAAACTTCACAATGTCCTACTGCATGTAATTAATTGGGAGTACAGTATATTTTCTTCAACATTTGTGTACCAATGGTCCCAATAAATAATAATGCTTGACGAACAATGAAAGAATAGGGTCTATTATTTAAAATAATTAGTACCTACCACGTAAAATGAAATACTTGTTCGTTTTTTGTTGTTTCGAAATTACTGCAATATTCTTTTTCTTCAAATACTATATAAAAATCATATTAATAAATTATGCTTTACAAACCACTAATTTGTGAAGTATAACTGAGTAAGCCTAAAGTTTTTGTATTGCAATTGTCAAATATAGACACTGATAATAACAGTATTTTTTCCTTCTGCTAAGAGTGTATATAATGTCCAAATGCCTATTTAATCCAACCCTAGAAGCGCAGAATAGATTATTGTACACCCCTCCAGCTAAGAACTGGTAAGAGCAACGCTTGAATGACGCAGTCTGCACAGACCGGCGATCCGTGCACATTCAGAGTGTGATTTCTGACATGCCTGCACTACACAAACACACCCCCACAGGAAACGCAAACAAAAGGCTCCAAGACCTGCACCAACCAGTTCTGAAGATGACCCGTAACAGGCTGAAACTAGTTAACCAGGTACTGTAATATTTAACACGCGAAAGCTGTATAATACATATTCCGAAGATGTTATAAAAATACTAAATTCCGTAAAAATTCACAAGCGATGCCATATAGTATTATAGCTCTGAGGAATGAAACTTAAATAATAATAAAAAAAACATGGAATGAATGTGGTTTGTGTTTCAGATTGGATTCTGTAAAATTAATACGCCTTGGGCCCATAACCGATGTTGCGGTAAATCCGTCACTCACATCCCGACTTGAAATGCGAAATTGAAAAAGTCCTGCCTTGTCAAACATGCTTTTCCTCGAGGGGGCGCCGCAAACAAATTAGCATCCCACGGACTAGGCTGCCTGTGTGACGAAGCGTGCCCTGGTTCAGGCAGAATTGATCCCTTGACCATCGCCATGACAACCGTGTCTTAGTGTACTTTGAGAGTTTGTCCCTCTTGTCCTGTATCATCCTGGTCGAGGACTCTCAACGAGCACTGGCCATTCACAAGCATGCAGTAACTATGTGGTGACGTGAACGCCATGACGTAACGCCATCGACTATAATTCCACAGAAATAAAATTGGATATTGAAAGCTTATTAAATCCATCTTGAAAGAGGGTATTTATTAGGTCGTCTCTTAAAGGGCGGTTGTATGTATCTTTGGTATAAAATATCGATTTTATGTTTTTTTGTCTATTTTGATTGTGTAAAGCTTGCTTTAAATTTATCATCATCATCATCATCCTTGCATGTATTGGGCCTAGTGGCCCGTTACGTTCTCTTGCTAACGCTTGAACGGTCTGCCCAAGGATCTCTTGCCCACAGGATGGTAATTTAAAATTTGGCGTGGAATTCTAGAACGAGGCATTCTGATGACATGTGATCTCCAGTTTTGTCTGTATTTCTGTAGTTATTCCGTAATCGGTTCAATCTGCAGTTCTTTCATAATGTCAAAATTTCTAATTAATAATAATAATAATAATAATAATAATAATAATAATAATAATAATCATCATCATCATCATCATAATCATCATCTTTGCATGTATTGGGCCTAGTGGCCCGTTACGTTCTCTTGCCAACGCTTGAACGGTCTGCCCAAGGATCTCTTGCCCACAGGATGGTAATTTAAAATTTGGCGTGGAATTCTAGAACGAGGCATTCTGATGACATGTGATCTCCAGTTTTGTCTGTATTTCTGTAGGTATTCCGTAATCGGTTCAATCTGCAGTTCTTTCATAATGTCAAAATTTCTAATTAATAATAATAATAATAATAATAATAATAATAATAATAATAATAATCATCATCATCATCATCATCATAATCATCATCTTTGCATGTATTGGGCCTAGTGGCCCGTTACGGTCTCTTGCCAACGCTTGAACGGCCTGCCCAAGGATCTCTTGCCCACAGGATGGTAATTTAAAATTTGGCGTGGAATTCTAGAACGAGGCATTCTGATGACATGTGATCTCCAGTTTTGTCTGTATTTCTGTAGGTATTCCGTAATCGGTTCAATCTGCAGATCTTTCATAATGTTAAAATTTCTAATGTGATCCATTCTCGTGTATCCCGCTGTACTACGCATAAATCTCATTTCTGCCGCCGTTAATCTTTGTGAATCAATATTACGAATCGTCCAAGCTTCACTACCAAAACAGAGTATGGGTCTGGCCAATGTTTTATAAATTCTGGTGCGCGTGTGTTTTTATACTAAGGTTGGTTTGAATTTCTGATTAATTATCCCCATTGCTCTGTTGAATTTAATAATTTTCTCATTCAAATCTTTTTCTTCTTCATATGAAATTTGGTAACCGAGATAACTAAAATTTTTGACTTGTTCGATGATCTTATTATTGATGCATATTTTGCTACGGCCTGGTTCCTTTCCTAAAAAAAAGCCATCACTTTAGATTTGTCAGTTGAAATTTCCATATTGAAACTTTCTGCCATTTGATTAAAGTTGTAAACCAAACGTTGTAAATTATCTTCTGAAGTTGCCATAAACACAATATCATCAGCAAATAATAAAGTATCTATTTGGGACAAACGACTTATCGGTATACTTCCATGTGGTTTCAATCTCCATTCCTTAATAATGTGATTCATGAATATTATAAATAATAGAGGAGATAAACTACAACCCTGTCTCACTCCTTGACTTATTCGTTTCCATTCTGAATATTTGTTTTCAATCCTAACCTGTATATAATTATTATTATAAATATTGTAAATAGCTGTTATCAATTGATTTGGAATACCATCATGTGCTAAAATATTCAATAATTTAAATTTATAAAACAATTATATTACCGGTTGTTCTGTATGGTTGTGAAACTTGGACTCCCACTTTGAGAGAGGAACAGAGGTTAAGGGTGTTCTAGAATAATGTGTTTAGGAAAATATTTGGGGCTAAGAGAAATTAAGTTACAGGAGAATGGAGAAAGTTACACAACGCAGAACTGCACGCATTGTATTCTTCATCTGACATAATTAGGAACATTAAATCCAGACGTTTGAGATGGACAGGGTATGTAGCACGTAATGGCGAATCCAGAAATGCATATAGAATGTTAGTTGGGAGGTCGAAGGGATAACACCTTTGGGGTGGCCGAGACGTAGATGAAAGGATAATATTAAAATGGATTTGAGGGAGGTAGGATATGATTATAGAGACTAGATTAATCTTGCACAGGATAGGGACCGATGGCGGGCTTATGTGAGGGCGGCAATGAACCTCCTAGTTCCTTAAAAGCCATTTGTAAGTAAGTTACTTTTGAGAAAATGTGATTGCAAATTTTTAAGTTATCGAAAATTTCGTGAAATTTTATTTTTAAATTTGAATATGTGTTGTGGTTAAAATATAAATCCCTTTGCCACTAAATTTTTTTAAGCTTTGGCTTATCCTGAATGCATTCAACTATTTTTTTAGAAATGGCACTTGTACCCCTTTGCTTCTGACCTCCTCAATTAAGTTTCTATAGCGCTGCCAATGAACTGTGAAATAACGTTCAATATCACAGGGGAATTGTGGTCAGGTATAGCCACGTCTTTTAGTTATAGGAAAACGTAATTCTTTTGAAATTGCAAGATGTTGTAGTATTGTATATTAATGATTTCAACAAACGATATAAATTGTCATATTTCATTTATCTCTTGTCTCATAGAACTTTAAATAACAAAGATTTTTTTTTTGTTTTCGTTGGTTATTTAACGACGCTGTATCGACTACTAGGTTATTTAGCGTCGATGAGTTTGGTGATAGCGAGATGATATTTGGCGAGATGAGGCCGAGGATTCGCCATAGATTACCTGACATTCACCTTACGGTTGGGGAAAACTCGGATTAAAACCCAACCAGGTAATCAGCCCAAGCGGCGATCGAACCCGCGCCCGAACGCAACTTCAGACCGGCAGGCAAGCGCCTTAACCGACTGAGCCACGTCAGTGGCTAACAAAGATGATAAGTTCTAAAATTAAAAATGATGAGTTATATTAGACAGAAAGGTTTTATGTTATACGGACTCTGCAAAGAATATGCCACAAAACTGTAAGAATATGAAGTCCACCAGATATTTCGTAAGAAAAGTGTTGTCTCATGATAGTGTGCATGATTATTTTCTTACAAATAATCATTACCAACATACTTATGCGCTGAAACTTTAGTTAAATTTTGTGGTATATACCATGCGGTATTTATACATATAATATACAGCTTTCTAAGTATATCTCAGTTTCATTATTATGACATTCAGCACATTTGTTATTTAAAGTATCCGATTGTTAAACTCTATTGTGTCCATTTTGTATGTCATGTCGTAATACAAGCTTTCGTCTATTTTTCCTTTTAGCGCTTTTAATGTTGAGTAACGCAACATTACATCTGTCACTTGTTTTTTAAACGTTGCCATAGCATTGATAAATGTCATGAACGCGGAAGTTTTAGGTCTGGAATATAATGTCCATTAGGCTGTGTTTCAATATGGTTAGTTATATGAATTTTATGTAGCTAGGACTTCCGTTGCAAACCATGTTTTAGTTCATTATTGATCTTTCTTAATGCAGTTTATGTGTCGTATTTTAGTGCTAAATAATCGATATACATTTTATTAAAATCTGTGTCATTTTTTCTTTCCCACTTTTGAACGACAGTCTGAAATACTTACGTATTTGCCAGTTTGTCTGTTACAGCATTTCGTCCTACAATGGAATAGTTAATAACTTTACGTCGAAAGTTCTAAGAAATTGCTAATATGTTAGAAGTCAACAGCAGATAAACAAATATAAGAAATTATATTTCGATATTAACTATAATCTTACGAAATTGAAGTTGGCTTAGCGTTTTCAAGGAAAGCTTTAAAGCTTTCTTAGTCACGTGACATTGTTGTGATTCACTGAGATTTGCAACTCATCTATTCTTTCCAAGTATATACATTCTTGTTTATTAATGCGACATTCTAAACAAGTCCTCAAGTTCGCATAGTTAGTATTTGTAGCTAATTTATTGATACATGTATACTGTATAATATATCTAGTGTGAAGGGTTATGTGTGCAGATTCAGAGGAAGTTTATACATGTGCTCATAGATAGTTTATCTGTAAGCAGTATAAAAATAACATATTGTTCATTGCCGCCCTCACATACACCCGCCATCGGTCCGTATCCTGAGCAAGATTAATCTAGTCTCTACAATCATATCCCATCTTCCTCAAATCTATTTTAATATTATCCTCCCATCTACGCCTTGGCCTTTCCAAAGGTCTTCCAACTAACACTCTATACGCATTTCTAGATTCACCCATACATGCTACATGCGCTGCCCATCTTAAACGTCTGAATTTAATGTCCCTAATTATGTTAGGTGAAAAATACAATGCGTGCACTCCTGCGTTGTGTAACTTTCTCCATTCTTGTGTAATTTCATCTCTCTTAGCCCTAAATATTTTCCTAATCACCTTATTCTCGAACACCCTTAACCTCTGTTCCTCTCTGAAAGTGAGAGTCCAAGTTTCACAACCATAAAAAAAAACCGGTAATATAACTGTTTTATAAATTCTGACTTTCAGCTTTTTTGACAGCAGACTGGATGATAAAAACTTCTCAATCCAATAATAACAGTTATTTCCTTATTTGTTACTGTTGCTCCAAGATATTTGAATTTTTCAACCTCTTCGAAGGATAAATGTTTAATTTTTATATTTCCATTTCGTACAATATTCTCGTCACGAGACATAATCATATACTTTGTCTTTTCGGGATTTACTTCCAAACCTATCGCTGTACTTGCTTCAAGTAAAATTTCCGTGTTTTCCCTAATCGTTTGTGGATTTTCTCCTAACATATTCACGTCATCCACATAGACAAGAAGCTGATATAACCCGTTCAATTCCAAACTCTCTCTCTCTGTTATCTTGGACTTTCCTAATGGCATATTCTAGAACGAAGTTAAAAAGTATAGCATCTTCTTGCTTTAGCCCGCAGTGAATTGAAAAATCATCCGACAGAAACTGGTCTATACGGACTCTGCTGTATGTTTCACTGAGACACATTTTAATTAATCGAACTAGTTTCTTGGGAATACCAAATTCAATAAGAATATTATATTAAACTTTTCTCTTAACGCAGTCATATGCCTCCTTGAAATTTATGAATAACTGATGTAAAGATATAGGTTAGGAAGTAAACCCCGAAAAGATATGATTATGTCTCGTGACGAGAATATTGTACGAAATGGAAATATAAAAATTGGAAATTTATCTTTTGAAGAGGTGGAGAAGTTCAAATATCTTGGAGCAACAGTAAAAATTATAAACGATACTCGGGAGGAAATTAAACGTAGAATAAATATGGGAAATGCCTGTTATTATTCGGTTGAGAAGCTTTTATCATCCAGTCTGCTGTCAAAAAATCTGAAAGTTAGAATTTACAAAACATTTATATTACCTGTTGTTCTTTATGGTTGTGAAACTTGGACTCTCACTTTGAGAGAGAAACATGGGTTAAGGGTGTTTGAGAATAAGGTGCTTCTGAAAATATTTGGGGTTAAGAGGAATGAAGTTACAGGAGAATGGAGATAGTTATATGACACAGAACTTCACGCATTGTATCCTTCACCTGACATGATTAGGAATATTAAATCCAGGCGTTTGAGATGGGCAGGGCATACAACACGTATGGGCGAATCCAGAAATGCATATAGAGTGTTAGTTGGGAGGCCGGAGGGAAAAAGACCCTTAGGGAGGCCGAGACGTAGATGGGAAGATAATATAAAAATGGATTTGAGGGAGGTGGGATATGATGATAGAGAATGGATTAATCTTGCTCAGGATAGGGACCAATGGCGGGCTTATGTGAGGGCGGCAATGAATCTCCGGGTTCCTTAAAAGCCAGTAAATAATTAAGTAAGTAAGTATGAATAACTGATGTACTGAACCCTTATATTCCCATTTTTTCTCAAGCATCTGTCGAATACAAAAAATCTTATCAATAGAGAGTGTCCCCTATTTTGTTTAAATTTTACACTCTTTTACTGAACCACCCTGTATAACGTAGGTAATATTTCGGAACGAGGGCTATAAATGGGGTTTTTAAAAACCAAGAATGGCGGAAATAAGGAAGTGAGAAGGCTGCCAAATTATGTGGCATTCAATCAAACGTTGGGGGAGGGATCGTGCCTGTACTCGGAAGGGGTTGTACCTGGCTCATTCCACATTCAGATCTCGCAGTCTGGGGCCGGCAAGAAGCTGAGAGCCTTCTGTAAAAGTCAAAGCCTCCCCTGATTGCTTCTTGCAAGGCCTCCCCGGACACGTCAGCGCCAGATCCTCCGACAAAACAGCATCAAACCGCGTTCTTATGTTCCGAAATGAACCGAGGCAGCTTGCTACATGAATGTGTGCCTGGATTTAATGGAGTGCAGATGAAAGTTTGATGACATGGAGGCTACATGCGTGCACCGTGCATGAAATGGTAATACATGTGCGAGGGGGATACAGATCCTCTTTGTTTTCGGTAACCGCAATGTGGTCGTTGCTGTAAGGCAGTAAGGGTACAACCATAGCTTTGATTTAGGCTTGTTACAACTTTCATTGTACTGGTTAAAATTTCCCTGTATAATAAATACAGGGACATCATTTTATTTTTACTTCAATTTTTATTGTACCTGAGTTTTTGAATGTACTTCACTCCCACCCCTTCTACTAATGAAGTTCCAGTTGTCCTCCACACAGAATTAAGGCCGCATATAATAAACAGCACTGAGTTAGTGAGTATAGTACGTTTCAGAAATATGTTCGCGTTTTCCAGTGACGAAAGAGCTTTCAATATTGAATCATATTTTCTCACAGGTACTGTCCGTTTGCATTCGTCGCATTCCGATTTCCCCCACCTGCTTCTGCACGCCCCTCTGTAAAAGCTGGGCTGTCTTAGCTCTTTTCTGAAAACATTAATTTCTGTTAGGAATTGGACGTTTACGTAATATTATGCAACTGTTTAAAATAACTTAAATGAATGGGCCTCGTTAAGTAATTAATTGTCACGTGATTTCCCCTCTTTCTACGATCCTGCGGCATAACCACTAGGACGGACAGTAGATAGCATGTCTGAGTAATTTTATCTGTGCGGGTCGGGCAGAAGTGAAGACTGAATTTACAGCACGTAAGGTACTCTTTTATAGAGTAGGTACAGAATTATTTCAACATGAGTTACTGGTACGAAGGATGAAACCGGCAATTGAAATTAGATGCAATAGTCTATAATTCGATAATATGCACAAAAGAAGATTAAGATTAAGATTAAAGATTTATTTATTTAACCTGGTAGAGATAAGGCCGTCAGGCCTTCTCTGCCCCTCTACCAGGGGTTACAACTATAACATGAACAATAAGATTACAATTAATATTAAATTTACAATTACAATTGCAATAAAAATTAAAGTACGACAAGAATACCTGATTAATGAAAGCTAGACATTTTATCATAGAACTGAAGCCTGTTTCGAAATGAACGGCCACCATTTTAAAAAATGTGTTTAAATATTCATATTATGATTATTTTTCTATTTAACTTCTTTCTCTATATTGTACGATAATGTGCTGTAGACAGTATAATATACACTGCATAATGAATACGTTCGCATGGATAACTCAGTTCGAGAGTAAAAACACTTATTCTTAATACAGTACTGTACTTTGATTAAACAAAAACCTAATGAAAATTATCGAACTCAAACTCACGATATTTCCTAGTTTACGTAAATGGATGAACTACTTTGCTTCCCTCCTATACCTAGTAAAGTGATTTGTTTGTGTTTTACGCCAGTATCATCGAACTACAGTCGTGGAAAGAGGTAGCAAACTGTGTTTTCGGTTCTCTAAAGGTATAGCCAGGTTAATATAAAAAATGTTAGTAAAAATAAAATGATGTCCCTGTAGAAATGTGGTGTTGGGAAAAAACAGACTGTATTAGGTATCAACATGTTATCTTCTAACTTGAAACGAATTCACACAAAAATTCCTCAAACAGTGTTCCGCGTACCATTAAAACTCTTTGGGCCGTATTCATAGACATTTTTAGCGCGGGCTTCGGGTGGATGATCAGCGTATTCATAAACCAGTGTTAGCGATAGGATATGATTTGAATTCTGTACAAGTAATCAGTGGATAGCCGGGGCTAGCTTAGTACGCTCGTAGCGCGTGCTGCGAAATGTCTATGAATAACACCCTTTGAGATGCAGCTAGATGTGTCACAATGTTACATAATTTACAGAGTGATTCACGAGGATTTAGATTCCCTTACGGAGCTTATTTCCGAAGACATTCTGAGCAAAAAATGTCATATAAACATTTTCCCTAATGTTTAGGTGAGGGGTTTGGACTTTTTCCATAGCTGGTTGTCACAATCAAAAAATTAAGACACAACGTTTCGAAGGGTGGTTCTCCCTTCGTCTTCAGGTCTCTTCTCTCCTTCCTTCCACCTGAAGACGAAGGGAGAACCACCCTTCGTCTTCAGGTGGAAGGAAGGAGAGAAGAGACCTGAAGACGAAGGGAGAACCACCCTTCGAAACGTTGTGTCTTAATTTTTGATTGTGACAACCAGCAATGGAAAAAGTCCAAACCCCTCACCTAAACATTAACGATCCACCATTGCTTTCCAACCCCTCATTTAGATCAACATTTTCCCTAATCTCAATATTTTCAGATTTACACTAATTTGAAGTTGTTAGTAAAATAATATTAAAAATAGAGGTTGAACTGTTCAGAAGTATCATTTCTTTAATTGGCTAGTGTTCTGAAGCTAAAAATGAGTTGTCAGTTGCTTTGCACAGATTTTGTTTTTCAATTTTTAACTAAAAATTACACCATTCTTACGCACTTATCACAAAAATTGTTACAAATCTTACGACTTTAGGAACTTGATTCTTTACAGTTTAATTATGCATCCTAATGTACAGTCTTGAAAAATTTACAAGAGTGGCGTGATTTGTAACAATTGTTGTGATAAATGCGTAAGAAAATGTAATTTTTTAATTAAAAATAGAAAAAAAATTCTGCACGAAGCAACTATGGAATTCACAACACATTTTCAGCTTCAGAATACTAGCTAATTAAAGAAACGATACTCCTGAATAGTTTATTCTTTATCTGTAATATTCTTTTACCCTTAAAACTAAAGAACAATGGTATTTTACAAACAAATTCAATTAATATAACTCTCAAACTATTGAAATTAGGAAAAATGTTTATATGATATTTTTGCTCAGAACGTCTTCGGAAATAAAATCCTTAAGGGAGGGTAAATCCTCGTTAATGACCCGGTATAGTATGTATTATTTTATTGTAATATTAATTTGAAATTATTTAATTTTAATTCCGGGATTATGGATCTGAATTATTTCTGGGAACAAAAAGAGGGATCGTGAACTGAAAACGTCCTCGTTCATGTCCAGAAGAAGGTAGATCTTCCCAACTTGCGAAATTTTTCTGAACTACTATGGAGTAAAACATTACTATGAATTTCATTAAGTTGTCGACGTACACTTACCCGACTGTAGGAATATTCAAGATACTGGGCGTGATCAAAAACCCAGAGTACATACAAGGTGTAAACGATATAAATTTCCAATAAATTCTGGTCGTAGAATATAAATAACTGAAGAATAAAGTCACGTAAAATTTTCTTGTATCTGTGAAAATTCTCCAAAAAAAAAAAAAAATATATATATATGTTTTGTGAGTCTAACTTTTTTGAAAAAGAGAATAGATAGACGCTATTTACTCTGCCCGACAAGTACCTTGAAGCAGTCGTTTGTTACCCTGTTGTGTGTTGGTATGTGGTGGACGCAAAGTTACTGACAATGTCATTCACGTTAAAGTGCAAAAAAATAATTACGCTACTATCAATCTCAAAAACATGGTATTTTAAAAATTAAAATAATATTATAAGAAATAATTAAATTTCACTAGACATATTGTTCAGTAGACTGATATGTACTGTCTATATAATTTCGACAGTTTATATCGTTTACATCCTGTATACAGATTGTTGGCTGCAGGTTCGATCCAGGGCCAGGTCGATGGCATTTAAGTGTCCTTAAATGCGACAGGCTCATGGCAGTAGATTTACTGGCATGTAAAAGAACTCCTGCGGGACAAAATTCCGGCACATCCGGCGACGCTGATATAACCTCTGCAGTTGCGAGCGTCGTTAAAAAAATAATAAAAAAAATACAGGTTGTTCTGATCTCAGAAAGTATGTGTTGTATGACCCATGTTTATAAGACATTATTTTTTTGTTTTGATGTATACTAGCTCCTCCTAAAATATTGTATACTTTTTAACACCCTGTATAAAAGATAACGCGTAATTGATTTGTTTGAATTTACTATTTGGTTTGATGTTGGAACTCGTTTTGAAAGTAAATTGAAAACCTACAAGAAAAATATACATTTTATTGTGAATAACATATAAATATTTTAAACCTCTAATCTACCTCCGTCAAAGACCCGGTACTCAATTTTATAGGAGGTTTATTGAATATCGGAACAGTTCTGGAAGTTTTGGCAACGAAAAAGATCACGTCGCCAGCTGGGATTGAACCGTGTACCTTCCAGTCCGTAGTCAGATACTCTACAAACTTTAATTCATATAACAAATATTGTGACTGGATATTTGAAGTGAAAGCAAGTGAACTTCGATTGTTAACTCTCTGAAATTACAGCTCTTTCTAATATGAAAAATGTTGCTTTCTGAATTTCTTCCGCTCCGTAGGGTTGCAGCAGTAACATGTCGCTTAGAACAACGTTAAATATGATGGAGAACTCTTACTTGTGACAAGACTATAAACCAGTACGTGTTATGAATCTAGATCTTTTTTTTTTTTTAGTTTTGTTTATTAGAATGATGATCCAGCTAAGAGCGGGAAGAAAAATGTTTGAGAGAAAGTCACTGGGAAGTTTCTGGACCGTAATGTAAAAAAGGAGGAAAAACTTTGTCAAAGTTTTATGGCATACCAGGATCCCGCAACTTGACATGCTGACTCTTCTCTTTTTACTGCGAAACCGGGTCAGTCTATCAAGCAGCCGAACGATCGCAGATATGGGCCGGCGTCGTTAGCTTAGACCTGGGTTCAGTACGGGGCAGATCCTGCAAACAGAACGACAGGTGGCAGGTTTTTAGAAAAGCCTGGCTTATCTGATATATTCATTGCAGTATGTTATAAACTAATATAGATGTTGCATTATATTAAATTATATTAACTTAAGTCGGTTGGGGAAACGGGAGTGCCCCACGAAAACTAATCACCAAACACCGTCTTTGTTTACAAATTACAATTGGACCCACTGGCGTTCGAAACCGGGCTACAAACATGGAAAGCCAACGCTTGATACAGAATATTGAACTGAACAACTCGTTCAATAGCATTTATTAATTTTTTTTATTTATTCATT
>NC_091118.1:206970528-206978028 GCF_040183065.1 Periplaneta americana | reverse complement strand
TCTCCGGAGACATTTAGTCTTACGAAACATTGGCCTGAATAAACTATTACAAAGTCGCGAGTCAATGTATCACAGAGACATATACAGCCCTAGAAGACGTGCTGTAGAACATCTGCAATAATATAAAATTTCTTCTGAGACATTTACTTTTACGAATCATAATCCTGAAGAACCTTCTAGAGAGTCACTAGACAATGCCTTAAACAGACATGTAAAATCTTACAAGACATTGTGCTGTAGAAACATCTGCAGTAACATAAAAATTCTCCAGAAACATGTAGTCTTATGAAACTTTGTCCTGAAGAAACTTCTACAGAGCCGTGAAAAAATTTCTTACACAGACATTTACAATCTTACAAGACGTTATTCTATATAAACATCTGCAGTCATATAAAAGTACTCCGGAAATGTTTAGACTTACGAAACATTTCCTGAAACATTTCTATTTCATTTATTATATGACTTACAGAGACGTCTCATACAATATTACGTCCTCTAGCAGCATATGCAGTATCACAATATATTCTGCAAGGGAATGTGCAGTTTATAAGGATACAGTTTCAGAAATTTGTGCACAATTTTCCAAACACTGCTGTATGACAATTTCTGACTAATAACGGGTTTTCTGAAGCTAGGATCTGGCTTTTATGAAGAGCCTTTGCAACTGAATATCATTAAATTGTTGGTCTCTTCGATTTCGTTTCATCATGAAATGAACCAGTACGTTCGGACTTCTTAATTGAACACCATAAGAAATCATGGTACAGATCCATTCTTTTCGGAATATTCTTAATCCGGCAATGCAGTTTCCACCACATTCATAGTAATATTGCACGAAACCAATTTTTGTTTGAAGATTTAAAACTGAATTCTCTCAAACCCAAAAAACGACTGTCATAAAAAGTCAAATAACTAACAAACAAATATTTATTGTTTAAAGCTTAATAGATTCATAATAACAATTGAACCTTTTGTATTATCTTGTCTTGTAAGATTTTAGATGTTTCAAAGATGACGGTAGAAATTTCTTTAAGACAAACCTTTGGAAGACTGTCTTTGGGGAACTGTTATATTACTGCAGATATTTCCACAGCACATATTACTGCAGATATTTCCTAAGACTATAGATGTAAGGAATTTTATCTGACTGTAGAAGTTTCTTTACGACAAATGTTCCTAAGAATAATGTCTCCGGAGACTAAATGTTTTCGGGAGCTGTTACTGCAGATCTTTCTTCAGGACAATATCCTGTAAGGTTTTAGGTTTATCTGTAGGTTCGCTGTGCCGTGACTCTGTAGAATATTTTTAGGACATTGTTTCGTAAGACTAAATGTTTCCGGACACATTTTATATTACTGCAGACGTTTCTACAGGACAATAACTGAAACTCATTGTTCACACATTCCATAGCCTCTTAATTCAACTTGATTGCTCAGTTTGTTTAGAAACTGCATTAATTCCAACTATGTTAGTTATTTTATAGTCCTGACTTATAAAAAATATAACTTTCATCCTTATATTCCACTAATTTTTCAATTCTTTCTTTCGTTGTGCTAGAAAGTTTTTCATATTTTTATAGAAATATTGGACAAGTATTACCAGTAGTGTACGTTTTGTCTCTATATTAAATTAAATACTTATTTTCTATTTACACACTGTGAAGAGAACTGGTATTACTGATTTTTGGTATAACATGAAAACATAAATAATAAATTTCTCCCAAATTGCGGATTGTTGGACCCTATTTTTAATTTAAGTAAGATTAGCGTTCTTCTGTTTATATTCGATTCAATTTAAAATACTAAAAAAAAAAAAAACACACACACACACAAAGCAGTTCATACATATTTTAATTAGATTTGTTTGGTTCTACGAAAAAAAGTTTTTTTGAAGCTTTCAGTACAATTCAGGATTAATTTTGTTCTGGTATAATTTTTCTTTTGATTATAATTGGAAATATGTGCTGCAAATGCTATTTAAAGAATTAATTATAAAATAAAGTAAGTTAAAATTATGTATTCCGTTATTAAAACTTCCATTCGACGTAAAAACTTCGTAATACGCTCACGGCAATGAATTGTACGGGATTGTAATCGTAATGTGTAGCCCCTGGGGGTTTGTTTTGTTTGTTTTAAAGGGATCAACAATTTCACAGCAGTTCATTTAACTGTGAACAACGGTAAGGTGAACTCGAATTGGATATACGCCTACATAACTGTGATTAACAAGGGATTTACTTCGTATGTACAGTCAGCACAAGATATGAGAAAAGTTTTGCAGTGTTCTAATTCGAAAATAGTAATTAATATTACGTGAATTATTATATAACCGCTTTTACAAGGCAAATATGGATATTTTCGAGCAGGTTGTAAAAAAAAATGTTGGGCTAGCGGCACTGCTGTATGAGTACGAGCAATTGAAAAATAAATTTCAAATATAGTAGTACGCGTTCTAATTCGAAAATAGTAATTAATATTACGTGAATTATTGTATAACCGCTTTTACAAGGCAAATATGGATATTTTCTAGCAGGTTGTTAAAAAAATGTTGGGCTAGCGGCACTGCTGTATGAGTACGAGCAATTGAAAAAAAGAAATTGAAGGTATTTCAAATATAGTAGTGCGCGTTCTAATTCGAAAATAGTAATTAATATTACGTGAATTATTATATAATCGCTTTTGCAAGGCAAATATGGATATTTTCGAGCACGTTGTTAAAAAAATGTTAGACTAGCGGCACTGTTGCATGAGTACGAGCAATTGAGAAACAAATTGAAGGAATTTCAAATATAGTAGCACGCGTTCTAACTCGAAAATAGTAATTAATATTACGTGAATTATTATATAATCGCTTTTACAAGGCAAATATGGATATTTTCGAGCAGGTTGTTAAAAAAAATGTTGGACCAGCGGCACTATTGTATGAGTACGAGCAATTAAAAAAGAAATTGAAGGTATTTCAAATATAGTAGCACATGTAGTACCATTGTTAGTGATGTATTTATTTTTTCTCCGTTCTGAAATTTGAGATAGATTGAAATCTTGCGTTCTTTCGTTGTATCATTATTATATTATGGAACATTCTTACTAAAACTGTTGCCTTGGGATCCACTTAAAAACGAAGATTTTCAATTTTCCCTTATTAGTATATACTATTTAAAATCAACCTCACCTCCTCATCCACTTACCTACGATTTTTTTTGTTTATCTTTCATTATCTGGAAGTCGGAACATGTACCTTATCTCAAGTCCTTTGCACAGAACATCCTTCTACTTCTTATCTTTCAGTATATTGCTTCCACGGGTCTGAAAGTTTCTATAATTTGATCTGTTCTTATAATTTAGTCGTATTCTTCTTCTATTTACATAACATGAACTTACACTTCTATAATTTTAACTACAATTTTATTAAAAAATCACATTATAGTTCATGGAATTGCTTGTTGAACACCTGTCAGGTTGCGCAACTTCGGCTTAACCCATGACATATAGCAAATATTGTAACTATGCTGTTGTAAAATTGACAATTAATATGTAATGTATTTATTATTATTATTATTATTATTATTATTATTATTATTATTATTATTATTATTATTATTTATCAGTATCATCATTGCTATCTCTGTTTTTCTTTCTCATTTTTTTCTTGTATTAGCACGATGAGAGTTCTATAGTGTTTTTTGACCCTGTTGACCCTCCATAGGGCTTTAATTTAATTTGTACTATTTTCATCAGCGTCTGTATTCCTTTTTTGTATTTATATGTGCTATCTGGTCGGATGGAAGAGAAGGCCTTATGTCCTTAATCCTGTCAGATTAAATAAATAAATAAATTGAAAATTAAATTTATAATATTACCTTCTTCCATTCCTGTAATTCCATTTTCCTCCATTCTTTTAATTTGAACGTGTTTCCTTTCCATTTCTGTAACATGATCTTCCAGTACTATAATTTGATCTAGTTACATTCCTATAATTTGATCTCCTTAGAATCCTATAATTTAATCTCGTTCCAGTCCTATAATTGCATCTACTTCCATTTCTTTACCTTGGTCATCATCTTCTTCACCCATTTATATTTGATTCCTATAATTTGATCTTCTTAGAATCCTATAATTTAATCTCGTTCCAGTCCTATAATTCCATCTACTTCCATTTCTTTACCTTGGTCATCATCTTCTTCACCCATTTATATTTGATTCCTATAATTTGATCTTCTTAGAATCCTATAATTTAATCTCGTTCCAGTCTTATAATTCCATCTACTTCCATTTCTTTACCTTGGTCATCATCTTCTTCACCCATTTATATTTGATTCCTGTAATTTGATCGTCATAGAATCCTATAATTTAATCTCGTTCCAGTCCTGTAATTCCATCTATTTCCTATTCTTTACCTTGGTCATCATCTTCTTCACCCATTTATATTTGATTCCTGTAATTTGATCTTCTTAGAATCCTATAATTTTATCTAGTTCCAGTCCTATAACTCCATCTACTTCCATTTCTTTACCTTGGTCACCATCTTCGTCACCCATTTATATTTGATTCCTGCAATTTGATTTTCTTAGAATCCTATAATTTAATCTCGTTCCAGTCCTATAATTCCATCTACTTCCATTTTTTTACCTTGGTCATCGTCTTCTTCACCCATTTATATTTGATTCCTATAATTTGATCGTCATAGAATCCTATAATTTAATCTCGTTCCAGTCCCATGATTCCATCTACTTCCATTTCTTTACCTTGGTCATCATCTTTTTCACCCATTTATATTTGATTCCTGTAATTTGATCTTTTTAGAATCCTATAATTTAATCTCGTTCCAGTCCTATGATTCCATCTACTTCCATTTCTTTACCTTGGTCATCATCTTCTTCACCCATTTATATTTGATTCCTATAATTTGATCTTCTTAGAATCCTATAATTTAATCTCGTTCCAGTCCTATGATTCCATCTACTTCCATTTCTTTAACTTGGTCATCATTTTCTTCACCCATTTATATTTGATTCCTATAATTTGATATTTTTAGAATCCTATAATTTAATCTCGTTCCAGTCCTATAATTCCATCTACTTCCATTTGTTTACCTTGGTCATCATCTTCTTCACCCATTTATATTTGATTCCTATAATTTGATCTATTTAGAATCCTATAATTTAATCTCGTTCCAGTCCTATGATTCCATCTACATCCATTTCTTTACCTTGGTCATCATCTTCTTCACTCATTTATATTTGATTCCTGTAATTTGATCGTCATAGAATCCTATAATTTAATCTCGTTCCAGTCCTATGATTCCATCTACTTCCATTTCTTTAACTTGGTCATCATTTTCTTCACCCATTTATATTTGATTCCTATAATTTGATATTTTTAGAATCCTATAATTTAATCTCGTTCCAGTCCTATAATTCCATCTACTTCCATTTCTTTACCTTGGTCATCATCTTCTTCACCCATTTATATTTGATTCCTATAATTTGATCTATTTAGAATCCTATAATTTAATCTCGTTCCAGTCCTATGATTCCATCTACTTCCATTTCTTTACCTTGGTCATCATCTTCTCCACCCATTTATATTTGATTCCTGTAATTTGACCGTCATATAATCCTATAATTTAATCTCGTTCCAGTCCTGTAATTCCATCTACTTCCATTTCTTTACCTTGGTCATCGTCTTCTTCACCCATTTATATTTGATTCTTATAATTTGATCTTCTTAGAATCCTATAATTTAATCTCGTTCCAGTCCTATGATTCCATCTACTTCCATTTCTTTACCTTGGTCATCATTTTCTTCACCCATTTATATTTGATTCCTGTAATTTGATCGTTATAGAATCCTATAATTTAATCTCGTTCCAGTCTTATAATTCCATCTACTTCCATTTCTTTACTTTGGTCATCATCTTCTTCACCCATTTTTATTTGATTCCTGTAATTTGATCGTCATAGAATCCTATAATTTAATCTCGTTCCAGTCCTGTAATTCCATCTACTTCCATTTGTTTACCTTGGTCATCGTCTTCTTCACCCATTTATATTTGATTCCTATAATTTGATCTTCTCAGAATCCTATACTTTAATCTCGTTCCAGTCCTATAATTCCATCTACTTCCATTTCTTTACCTTGGTCATCATCTTCTTAACCCATTTATATTTGATTCCTGTAATTTGATCTCTCCTCATTTGCTATAGTACTATATTCTTCCATTCCTACAATTTGATCTTCTTCCATTGTTATAATTCCCTTGTCTTTCATTCCAATAAATTTATCTCATATCCTAACAATTTCATCATTTTTCATTCTATCAACTTAATCCTCTTTTTGTCCCACTCCTATGACTTGGTCGTTTCCTCCTCCTCCTCCTCCAATTCATATCACAACTTTATCCTCTCCTATTACTTTATGATCTTATTTCTCTCTTTTTTCCTGTCTGTGCCCATGTTTTAAATGTACTTCCACATTCTTCTTGTTCCTCGTTTTTTACATTCACCTTATATTTCATTTCATTTTTCTCCCTTATTTAATTTTATTTATTTTTTTAGAAATGATTTGTATAGCGCTAAATGCGCTGATCGATCAATAAATTGTTAAAAAAATTATTTACTCTTGTTTTCGCTTTCGTGTTTTTTTATTTCTTTTTTCGTCGTTACCATGGATATGATGCCTTCTGAAATGTTAACAGTAGTAATAGTTTATATCATAATAATTTTGAAGTTTACCTCCCTTGTTTTCCGTTTATTACCTGAGCATTGGAATCTGTTTTCCCTATGCCATGTTTTTCTTCCGCAAGAGAAAGAGATAGAGAGAATTCGATATGCTCGCACATGCTTCTCATTAGTATTGTAGATGGCTTCTGGTTTTCAGCTGACCGCAAAATTAATTCACATATCAAATTTCACGCTCGTAGGTTAGAAGCTAGATGACCAGAGGGGAGCCAACCTAATGTTATTACATCAGCCAACTGTAATTGATCCAGAATATTGCGCTATTTCCATAAAACAAACTTTTCAAGACATCAGAAAAGTACGCCATGTCGTAATTAGCGTCTCCACCAACCCGTGACGCCGCTTTGTCTGACTCAAAGATCCTTCCTCGTCAAACATTTGCAATGCCCACTAGCCTCCCGCTCTGGTTAGCTTGCTTTATGAATTTTAATTATTTTTTGCTTACAGAGGATGAATTATTGATGATGCTTTTTGTCTTGATTATGATGCAGGAGGGGAATCTAGATTTTTAAAACTGCAAAAATAATGGACGCGATATTTATTCGCATATTCTCTCGAAGTAAAATCTCATACAGAAATGAGAGTGGCAACTAGAATTACAGAAGTCCAGTCTTCGTTCCTGCAAATTGTTTTCAATATTTCTGGCTTCTCGGTATTGCAATAGACTATGAACTGGAAAGTCCTCCGTTCAAGCCTTGTCAGAACGTGCATAAAAGTTGAGGAGTACATTCATGGTGGATTACATGAACGTATTTGTTCCT
>NC_091118.1:206920528-206965528 GCF_040183065.1 Periplaneta americana | reverse complement strand
CCTTTGGGGAGGCCGAGACGTAGATGAAAGCCGGATGTGCAATTATTGTATTTGATCGATTGTTACCGTCTCTTGTTTTCTTCAGTAGCTCAAACGTGCAGACAAAAAGCTCTGAGAGGTTTATTTTCATCTGGTACCAAAATAATTTGGCATTCTTAAAAATTTGATGCATAATTCTCTTCCTAACGAATATAAAAATATTCAGACTGATTCAATCAAATTTGTATAAGTAGAATTTTGAAAATTTGCCAGTTAAAAAAGTTGAATAACTGAAAAAATAATGTGTAATGAAAGTCAAATTTTGGCAACTCTATTAGGTTGCTAATATACACATGTGTATCAAAAATGAAAGCTTTATCTTAACCCTTTGTAGGATAGTCGTTGTTCAGAAGAATCACTGTTTTCTTTCTTTCTAAATTTTATGGCACAGATATTCCACCAAGGAACCACCTCTTCAGTGTACATACAGGTGCCATCTGTGTTTTGAAATTGTGTGCAGAGTTAAAATGTTGAAAAAAAATTAATCGAAGCTTTGTTATGATCGATAATATGAAAAACATAAAAAATTAATTTGTGCTGCAAATGTGGAAAATGTCATTTTCTTTCTACGTCTCCCTTAAAAAATGTGACATGAGATACATGGTCAATTTTTGTGTTCATAGGAATAAGATTATTTTTCGATTGGTTGTACAAACTGCCGACATAATAATTCTGAAAATGTTTATAGCTCTATAAAGTGATCGTTTGCAATAAGAACTAGAAACAAGTGCCGCTCAGGGAATTCGTCACTAAGCAACGGCAGTACATTGAACGCGATATTTCTCAGCGTCACCACAGAGAAGATGAAAACAGACTAAACAAGAGTCGAAATTAAATTTTTGACAAAAGAGTTGGCAACTCTCTTCTGGACTTCGAAAAAAATGAGGACACATTAAAAGAACTAAAAGTAGGAGTTGTGAAAAGAACTGCTCCAACACGTTTCCATTATGATGAACTTCGGGATCACACAGAAGTGATACACTGCGTGGAAAAGAGAGGGAAGGTAAAAGACTGGCAGTGAAGAAAAAGAGAAAGAGAGAGAGAGCGGATCAATAACACATTGGATTTATAAAATAAAACCATATATACGGAAGAGTTTTGCAATATACTAGTACAATTACAACACGAAGATTTAGTATCGATACTTAATACAAGACACAAATATCCATGCACCGTTGCTAAGAAACTAAGGATTTCCATCCACAACACCAGGAATACAAATGGAATACTGCTCTAATATATAACATAAACTGCATTGTATATTACAATGTGCAATAAAAAATTATAATTGAAAATTTGAATTGTTAAACATCCCAAGTCCATTGAAGTAAATTCTTCAGGAGAGCAAAAAACCTATACAGACTTGCAATAAGAGTGTCGAAATAAATATATGTTTAAAACACAGGCTTAGAGTACGATTTGGGATATTCTCTTTTACAGGATGGTGGCATATACAAAAAACAATGTATGTTGGGTAAATAAGTGAAACTCGGTAAATTCTGGACTTGGGATGTTTCTCAACACAATTTTATAATTCAATGGGTTATTTATGAAAGGGCCTAAGTCGATAATTTTGTGAAAATGAGTTTGTAATGTAATAACTGCTCTTTGGGTGTAGATACATCGATTTAGATATGAAGAGGACTAAGTTTCACACTCTATAATGCTTAGTAGAATTTATGATACAATTTTTATTTCAATCTTAATTTAAAAATTTCGGCCAGTAAGCAGTTTTTCATTTTATTCCTTCCCTACCTTCTTTTATCATACTTGTTCAATTTTCTTCATCCAATTTACTTCCTATTCCATTCTCTCAGTATTACATACTTACTTACTGGCTTTTAAGGAACACGGAGGTTCATTGCCGCCCTCACATAAGCCCGCCATTAGTTCCTATCCTGAGCTAGATTAATCCATTCTCTTTTATCATATCTCACCTCCCTCAAATCCATTTTAATAGTATTATTTTCCCATCTACGTCTCGGCCTTCCCAAAGGTCTTTTTTCCCTCCGGCCTCCCAACTAACACTCTATATGCATTTCTGAATTCGCCCATACGTGCTACATGCCCTGCCCATTTCAAACGTCTGGATTTAATGTTCCTAATTATGTCAGGTGAAGAATACAATGCGTGCAGCTCTGCGTTGTGTAACTTTCTCCATTCTCCTGTAACTTCATCCCTCTTAGCTCCAAATATTTTCCTTAAGCACCTTATTCTCAAGCACCCTTAACCTATGTTCCTCTCTCAAAGTGAGAGTCCAAGTTTCACGGCAATACAGAACAACCGGTAATATAACTGTTTTATAAATTCTAACTTTCAGATTTTTTGACAGCAGACTAGATGACAAAAGCTTCTCAACCGAATAATAACAGGCATTTCCCATATTTATTCTGTGTTTAATTTCCTCCCGAGTATCATTTATTATTCTGTTTTATTCTCATTTCTTCCTCTAGTTGCCTTAGTAACCCAGTTGAAATAGCGGCTTACTATGACCCAAGTTACTATCTCGACGACGGAGAATTTTATTGTATTTGTGATGGACAAAACCAAGATCTTGAAGGTTATTTTCAGGGTACTCCCGTTTTTCCTTCGTCACCCCAACTTCACTCTTTAAATCCACATTTAAAAATTATCTGTGTCCAAAAAAAAGTGTCAGGGATTAATAAAATCCCTGTAATCGCGTGAAACATTCACCTTAGGATTGGGGAAAACATCGGATAACCTCAATCAGGTAATAAACTCAAGCGGGAATCGAACCCACGCCCGAGCGCAACTCCTGATCAGCAGGCAAACGCGCTGTCATCTGAGCCACGCCCAGTAACTGATTGAAAATGATAAGCTGGGTAGTAAAAACGTAAAACTTTTTGTAAAAAATACTAGTACCTATAGTAACTTACCCGATATGTGTAAGCGTCAACTGGTTTGTTCTTCTCTAAATCAATTACATGCTCTTAATAACGATATTCTATCACAGATGGCTTTGTGGCTTGAATCTAATGGTTTCTTGCTTACTCAAGAAAAAACTATCAACATAACATTTAGCCTAAATTATCTAATAAATAAGGACAACAGACTCAACTATACAAAATTTCTATTACTTTTTATAGACTCCAGTTTAACGTGAGATAACTCGTACATCGAATACATATGCACAAAACTATCAAGAGTTTTATATTTGTTAAAGAAATTAACGACTTGCGTTTCTCAAAATTATTTAAAATGTGCCTACTTTTCTTTCTTTCAGTCGATAACCCGATATGCCTTAATTTTCTGGGGAAACGGAACCAAAATTGGAAGTGTCTTAATTTTGCCAAAGAAAGCCATAGGAATTTTATATAAATCAAACTATCTGGAACATTGTCGGAAACTTTTCAGACGATCACAGATTTAACAATCATACATTTGTATATATATATATATATATATATATATATATATATATATATATATATATGATCTAGTACTTTACACTCGACAAAATATCGACAATTACTCATTAGTGGCCAATATACATGATCATGAAATTGGAAATAGTGAACAAATTAATATCCGTAATAATTCCGTATTGTAGATTACACAAGAGCAATACAAACGTTTCAATTATGGGGATGAAATTATATAATACACTCCCCAGTCAATACTATAAATTACCAGTCAATAGCTTCAAACTTGTATGAAATTGTTTTTTAATAAATACATTTAATTGCTGTTAGTTACAATTAATACATTAAGCGTGAACTATTTTCTTTAATTTAAAAGTTTCAAATTATTTCATGTTTTCAATATATTATTTAAATTTTACTGTTTCTTTTATTAGTGTTTTTTTCAAATGTACTATATGTTTTTCAATATATTCAGACGAAGCCTAAAACTGTATATCTAATGGCCAAAATGAATTGTTTTGAAGAGAATTTATCTGACAGAGTTTATTCAGATTAAATTGTAATACTTTCTGGTGAAGAGCCATGAGCAGCGAAAATAATTATTCAGTGTGAGAATATCTTTCAGTACAGGATTTATGCTAAATAGAAATCAGGCGTCATTTGTTTTGTTTCGTTTTCAAATGTTGTTCGTGTTGCGTCTCTCTATATTGCACGAGTGATAGCTAGGAAGGAGTTGTGCACATAGTTTGTAAGAACTTAAACTGAAGTATCGGCGTTCAGTTGTTTAAACGGCTCCATGGAAACGTGGCGATAATTGGATGAACGGAAAGTTGTGCGCTGTCAAATTTCCCCTTATTTATTCAGGTTTTCATTAAATTAAAAATTAAGCATATCACGTAGATCCCAACTTTTAACTTTGCTTCTTTCCGCTCATCTGTCTGTATAGACAAACTCTGCAGCTGTCGTTTCGATGTTTGAATTTTTAATTTGGTTGTCGTGAAATGAGCATCTGCTGGGAGTGACGGCCGGCCGGGACAAAGGAACTGTTACGGAGTGACGCAGAACGAACTAACTTCTAAATCACTTGCTGTGACTCTTCTACCATTTAAACTGGTTACAATTTCCTAACTCTGTATTTTATATTCAGTACGTGGCAATACGTAAAACAAAAGCATCACAGGAACGAAAGATATATTATTATTATTATTATTATTATTATTATTATTATTATTATTATTATTATTATTATTATTATTATTTAGAGAGAGTTTGTGAAATGACAGATTGTATCACTATATTTATTTACTTTTTACAATTAAGATAGATTTTTCAGACTATGTTACATTATCGAATTATAGTGGTTTATTTTCAGGGATGTAACTTCGGACACCTTAACTATGAAGTTAACTACGTCGCGTTTTATAAGATAGGTGTCCCTGATATGGCCAAGGTTTGAGAATTTTTCTAGCCGCCATTTTGAAAAAAAAAATGTAAACTACTTTTTTCTTACTCGTTCTCAGTCTAATTGACTTTCTTAAAACAATGAGCATATGCTCATTTCGGGTATCTATTCATATGTATTCAATTCAAATGTAAATTGTAAATAAATTTGAAATTTGAAAATTTGAATTTGAATTTCCTTTCCCCATAAAAAATAGCTTTAATAGTCCAAAAAGTTCCAAATACCAAAAGTCTGCCTAGTGGCCATGTCAGGAACATGTGCACATGATATGGCCACCCTTGTTCCATGTTATACAAATCGTGATTGTTTTCAGTTTGATAGTGTAGTTGTGTTAAAATTAAATAATTTTGGTGTAAAATGAATAAAAATGACACTTAATAATCTTTTTATAATTCAAAAGTGTAGTCGAAACAGGTTTTTCCATAAACAATTAAGTTGTTTTTCTTAAAATACAAAATTTTTGCGTAATCCCAGCTATAAGGCATGCAAATTTGTCAGGTGAAAAAATGAAAGTGAAATGAACTTGATATGGCCATGGTGCATTTGATATGGCCATATCAGGAGCAGGTAAGCTTTCACGAAAATCGTTTGATTATGAACAACACGTAAAAGATACACCATCAACGACAACACCAATCAACAGAACATTAAAAACTGAATGGAGTACGATGGTTTTCATGAAACAAGTGTTTGAAAAACATGCATAAAACAAAGGAGACTTACCAGAGAAAAATAAGAAGAGGTCACATGAAAACCGCAAAACAGGCAACTGACGCCATATTGCTCAACCTGACTGGATGGAAAATGATCAAGTGACATACCAGGATGCCCTTTCACTGGATGCTGCTGCAATTTAGCGGATTTTTTGGTTAACTAACTCACAATAGGGGGGTGGCCATATCAGGGACATGACCATAACAGGAGCACCTACCTTACAAGTCGTGTTTTTTACATCAACTCAGGGTAGTACAGGGTCTCATACAGAGTACAGCTGTGCTTGGATCAAAATATTGCTCCTTGTAGTTAGGTGACTAAAAATAGATTTTAACACACATTTACGAAACTGACTTACCTCATTCTCTTCGTTGTAGAAAATGGTGCTAGATTTTAAATTAAAAATGAATTGTGTACTTTAAGTGTCACTAATTTATGTAGATGAAATTATTGGGTATCATCAGTGTGGTTTTAGGCGTAATAGATCAACTATTGATCAAATATTTTGTATTTGACAGTTAATGGGGGAAAAAAGGGAATATAAGGGTACAGTACATCAGTTATTCATAGATTTCAAAAAGGCATATGACTCGGTTAAGAGAGAAGTTTTATATGACATTCTTATTGAATTTGGTATTCCCAAGAAACTAATTCGATTAATTAAAATGTGTCTCAGTGAAACGTACAGCAGAGTCCGTATAGGTCAGTTTCAGTCAGCTGCGTTTCCAATTCACTGTGGGCTAAAGCAAGGAGATGCACTATAACCTTACTTTTTAACTTTGCTCTAGAATATGCCATTACGAAAGTCCAGGATAACAGATAGGGTTTTGAATTGAAAGGGTTACATCAGCTTCTTGTCTATGCGGATGGCGTGAATATGCTAGGAGAAAATCCACAAACGATTACGGAAAATACGGGAATTTTACTTGAAGAAAGTAAAGAAATAGGTTTGGAAGTAAATCCCGAAAAGACAAAGTAAATGATTATGTCTCGTGACCAGAATATTGTACGGAATGGAAATATAAAAATTGGAAATTTATCCTTTGAAGAGGTGGAAAAATTCAATTACCTGGGAGCAACAGTGACAAGTATAAATGATACTCTGGGAGGAAATTAAACACAGAATAAATATGGGAAATGCCTGTTATTATTCGGTTGAGAAGCTTTTATCATCCAGTCTGTTGTCAAAAAATCTGAAAGTTAGAATTTATAAAACAGTTATATTACCGGTTGTTTTTATGGTTGTGAAACTTGGACTCTCACTTTGAGAGAGGAACATAGGTTAACCAATTCGCCTAAAATCAAAGGGATCGCTCTAAGGTTTCAGGCTATTTTACTGTTGGCCTAAAGTGTAGAACTCTGGAGCTTCGGCTTTCCACGATGTAGTTTTGGGTTAAAATCTCATTTAGTGCAACTGAATTCTAATCGACTATTTAACGACACTGCATCAACTACACAGTTATGTAACGACTGTGGAATTTATGATAGCGAAGTAGTGAGATAATACCGAGGGTTCGCTATGAGATTTCCTGACATTCGCTTTACTGTGGGGGAATATCTTGAAAAATATATTCTAAAACAGGTATTCATCATAATCATGATTCTCAACCTCGGATGACAAACCAAACATATTACTCGGAAATTTTGCCCATGGCCGAAGTGAAATTTATGGTTGACGAAGACAGTTTTGAAATAGTTTCGTTGATTATGACCGTTTCCTCTACCATAATATGACTATTTCTCTATTAATCATCACGATAAGCGAATTCTATAGAAAGAGTGTCTAGTTTAAAAGGGAAGTCCATAACTACTAGTTTTAAAGGGACTTTATATTAAAGTGGCGTGTTAGTTTACCGAACACTCAGCTGTATGTCTGGGGAGCGTGTTTAATGAAACTATCAAGGACTACACTCTTTGCTCTGTTCCGTTCTCAAGAGAGATCGTCTTTCCATTTTGCTCTAGGCTTCCAATATATCTTGATTCTTCGGGGTCATACTCTAACAACGCTCTTAGAAGTCTCTTTGCACCCATTCGTAATAAGTGTTCGTACATATCTCTTTTCCGTTTCATAATGACGTCTATATACATATATAATATACAGGGTGTTTTTAATTTTTCTGCTGCTTATGTCAGAAATACGGTAAAGCGTTTATAAGATTACAATTTTGAATAAAAAAATACACGTTTCTACGTATAAAGGGCAAAAACAATGGCATTAATAATTTTTTATTTAGTGGAAATTCCCAAGGTCATTGTAAGGTGAACTTAGATTTAAAAAATTAAAATTCAAACATTTCTTTTATTAGATTCTGATTTTACGCAAAAAATGGACTCTTTTTTTTAACTTTTTTTTATCAAACACTTATGTTTATTAAATACTAGCTGGAAACAACCGGCATTGCACGGGTTTTCATTTTTGCTTTTAATTTTAACTAAACTGGTTGCTAGACTTGTCGGAAATCTCGGAAACTCAACTATAGATAACCTCGTTCATGAAGATGATTCTTTACATAGCGTCACTGAGATGAATTAATTGATGCCTACCAGGGTTAACTCAATTTAAAACAGCTGTTGTAGATCAGGCACCGAGGAGAAAACTTTGCATCATGAGTCTTGCGTTTAACTGTTTTTTAAATTTAATTATATATTTATTTTTTATTTCTTTTATTTATTTAATCTGGTGTAGTTAAGGCCACCAGACCATGTCTTCTACATCACCAGAAATAAAATAAAATAATAGAAAAAAATCGAACTATAAACAAAGTAAAACCTACAGTTTCACGAACTTTAAATGAGTTAGCATTGTCTTGAATTTCAGCAAAACAAAAAAAAAAACAAAAAAACACCTCTTGATACTTATACATCCACTTATGTTGTGTCAGTGAAGTGTGTTGTATCAGTGAAGAAGTATGTCGTGTCAGTGAAGTGTGCTGTGTAAGTGAAACGTGTTCCTGTCAGTGAAGCTTTATAGTTTATAGTGGCAGTGCAAAGTATTTGAACAGTGAAATGTTTTTGAAGTGTTAGTGAAATCAGGATAGAATCAGTGAAATGTGTCGTAGTTCCAGTGCAGTGAGTGAGTTTACAGCGAAATGAGTGTAATGTTGAAAGGTACTTGTGCAGATATGAACATATACTCTTGGGTTTTAGTTCGATCTTAGTTTTAAGATACAAAATAGAATATTTCAAATGTTATTTTAAGTGATCGTTTCATTTAATTTAGTATATTCCCTGTTGTTGTTGTTGTTGTTGTTGTTATTATTATTATTATTATTATTATTATTAGTATTAGCATTAATTATTAGTATTATTAATTGTATTTTTAATTAATAAGTTTATTATTGTCATTATTGAGTGTAATTAGTTACCACTGCCACCGGGTATATACCCATTGCAGTGTGAATAAATACATACACATACATACACTTAGCGTTGATCCAATATTCTACAGATCTTACATTTCATCTCTGGTGGTCAATGACTGTTAAATTTCAAGTGGCTTATCTTATTCGTGGACGTTAAAAAGTATTACAACCTTTCACGCATCTCTCTTTCTCCCCACCGCAAATATGACGTTACAGAGGCAGAGATAAAATGATGTAAGATCTGTACACTGATGTGAAGCTGTCTTCACACACATTTCACGTAATTTCATGACTATGCGTGCTTTCATTTGAACTTCAGAGAGAGCTGACGATAAATAGGGAATTCCCTTGTTAACAGTCTAAACCCGTTGGGGTGTCATCGTCAGAAAAATTATCTCTCTATCGGTCATACCAAAGAATCGATATATACGTCATGTAATTTAATTTATATTCGAAGATTTTATACCCCTTGACCGCTGTACGCCAGTTTATATCGTAGGGTAAACATTGGTAATTTCGTGATAATTTCATGAAAACTAATTTAAAATGCAAATGTGTAAATATATCCTTATTCCGATTTTTTCATCTAAAAGACGATAACTTGCTGTACAAATCTGGAGACATAATAGATTGGATACGTTCTTGAATATGTGCCAAAAACCACTTTTACAACTTAAGCTGAAAGGTTGGTTATTTCGTGATAACCTTGGTAATTTCGTGATATTGCATTGGTAATTTCGTGAGAGGTAGAAGAATTGTGGAAAAATTCATTAAAGTCAAATGAAATTCTCATTTATTGTTACAAGACTTCAAACATAGTAATTCCGTCTAATATTCATAGCAAGAAAACATAGAAATACATATCAACACATATTAAGAATGAAATCAAAGCAAAAATTGAAATTGAAAAGGGATCTTCTTTGCCCTGAAAGGGTGAACACTTTTATTACCATAGCCTATATTACTAGGGTAACTCCAAAAGTAATGCATAACTACAGCTTTCCTACAGCTTTGCTATTTTCACACAATGTAGATGCATCCTTAAGGAACAAAATGTCACTTTTCCACATAATCCCGTCCCTTTCAACTGCCTCACGTAATCTAGGAACGAGGGCCTGTAGACCAGCACGGTAAAAATCTGGACCAACACGTCTGAGCCACTCTTTAGCAGCGTGCACAAGGGAGTCATCTTCTAACCTCGTTCCGCGAAGGGATCCTTCAGTTTACCAAAGAGATGGTTTCGCACGTTGCCAGTTCAGGACTGTAAGGCGGATGTTTCAGTGTTGTCTATCCGAATTTTCTGATCTGGTCTGTGGTCTTGTCACTGACATATGGCTGTGCGTTGTCGTGCAATAGCAGAACATCCTGCTTCTCCCGATGTCGTCGAACACGACTCAGTCGAACTTGAAGTTTCTTGAGAGTTGCAACATACCCGTCAGAATTAATGGTGGTTCCGTGTGGCATGATGTCCACATGCAAGAGTCCTTCTGAATCGAAAAACACAGTAGCCATAACGTTTCCTGCCGAAGGTGTACTTTTGAATTTCTATTTCTTTGGTGAATTTGCATGATGCCACTCCATTGTCTGCCTCTGTCTCCGGTCCAAAATGGTGGAGCCATGTTCCATCTTCTGTCACAATTCTTGTTAGTCATCTAGCACTTATCATTGACACTTAGCATGATAACAAATCAAACAGAAGCTACACTGAACCCATTGCGACTCCGTTTTCTTTTTTGTTATCACATCTTGTCTTCAGATTTCTAAAATTCCTATTGTAATACAATTTATACTATTTTAAAAAGTGTAACACTTAATGCTCAACAAAATTTCGGCTCAAACAGCTAACATTTCTATCAGTAAAGCTAAGCCTATATGGCGACTACAGGTGTATCTAAAATTCCAAAAACATTTCCTAAAATTTCATGAAGATACAATAAATCTTTGTACCAAATATCATATGCTTATCTTTAGTAATAAGCCTGTAATGTAGTTACAAACATCCACAAAAATTGTATGCCTGAGAAGTCGACGCAAACTTGCTCTCTCCAAACATAAAAGCTCACTGAAGCAACTACAAAAGTCACACAAAGCGTAGCTGTATGTTTCTGGAAACTGGATAACATATGCAATCCCTTGGCGGAAATTTGGATCTCGTAACACCATTGGTTAGTTCACAAAAGAGCAAAGAAAAAGTATCACGAAATAACCACTGCCCCGAAATTACCAATGTTTACCCTACTCAGTTTTTTTAAATATGACTTGAGAAAATATATCTCAGAAATTAAGGACATATTAATTATATTATATCTTATTTTGTATACTAAATAAAGATACATTATATAAATTCGCAATAAGTCATTGTTTAACAAAAATAATATTTTGGGATACGTATATTTTAGAAATTAAGACCTTGTTCTTCCCACAATGCTTACTGATTGGCAACGTGATCATACAGATTGAATCTCGCAGTAACACATTCTCCGACAAGATCAATATTTTGAGAGAAGTATAATTTAGAATTAATACAGTGTTATTTTCAGTGGGCTTACGTACATTCACATACTAACATTAACAACATAACAAAAATATCACTGAATTGCTTTTTGATGTGTGTAAAATGCTTTGATTTCCCCTCCTTTGCATAAATAAATATGTATATAAAATTAAGTATTAAATTACATGGTTTCAAAGAATTAAAGAATTCAGTTGGATAAAATACAGCCTGCTCACTATCTACAACTGTATCGAGAAACTCATGCTACCTGGACTGCGGAAAGATACTTCTTGCATGAATTGCCTAAATTTTGGCTTTCATGATGTATCAACAATGCTTTCGTGCTCTTTCTTCCACGGCCTCGTGAAAGTCGATGTTGAATATAACAGAAAATAATAAAAAACAACTGACTGTAGAAGATTGCATTTAATGTTATACATAATGTTTGATCGTTATAATTTTATTTTTTTATATTTTAATTAATTTAATGTCCATTTGTTCAATTTTAATGTAGCCTATGTTCTTCTCCTGGTTATGAAGGTTAAATGTGGAAACTTTGACACATATGGTCAAAGCGTGTAGATTTGTATAGAGTACATACATATATACATAAATTTAAATTACAAACAAACAAGAGAAATAGAAATAAAATAATACAAACAATATGAAACTGGAGATACAGTAGTATTAACAAAATTTGAGACCGAATGAGCAGCGCTCGTGTTCGGTCGCAGTTCAGATATAATATTAATAGGCCTATAAGAGAATATAAAATAAAATAAAATAGGAAATAAAATTAAAATTAACAGTTATAAAAATTATATAATACAATATTAACATAAGAGAAATATAGAAAAAAAATAATAAAAATAAATAAGTAAAATAAAATAGGAAATAAAATTTAAATTATAGCGACAATGGAATTATATAATATAATATCGCACGTGAAAAGTAGGACTATATATTTCAAAATTATAGAATACAAATATAATATAGGTTGATTAATTCATACACATAGGTTATAAATTTATTTAATCAAATTGAAGATATTAACACGTTTCTAATTTTCTTGTTATATGTTAGTGTGTTACATGTTAGAAGTTCTGGGTGTAATTTAGTTAAAGCATTGTACAACCGAGGGCCAAAATTAATGCTATGCTTTAGACCAGCAGATGTGAGACATTTAGGTTCTACTAATGTTAAATTAATATTTCGTCTTGTGTCATAATTATGTGTCTATAATACAAACTTATTACGATTTTTATGATAAAATTTTAACAGCGTATACTTATAAATTTGTTCAATATTAAATACATTAAATTCAGAATAAATTAATTTAGTTGGATAATCGAAACGTTCCTTCAAACAAATTTTAATTATTCGTTTTTGTAGTAAATTTAACGGACTAAGATTAATTTTTGTACTTCCACCCCAAACAATTATACCAAATTGAATGATAGACTGAATAATGGCCAAATAAACATTTCGTAGAAGTCTAATGGGTAAGTAGCATCGAAGATTAACGAATTTATAAATTGTTTTACGAAGTTTCTTACAAAGATAAGTAATGTGATGAGGCCATTTTAAATTCTGATCAATAATTATACCCAGATATTTGACATACATGCATACATACATACATACATACATTCATTCATACATACAACATACATACGTACGTACGTACATACATACATACATACATTCATACATACATACATGCATGCATACATACATACATTCATAAGTACGTACATACATACATACGTACATACGTACGTACGTACATACATACATACATACATACATTCATACGTACGTACATACATACGTACATACATACATACGTACATACATACATACATACATCCATACACACATTCATACATACGTACATACGTACGTACGTACATACATACATACATACATACATTCATACGTACGTACATACATACATTCATACGTACGTGCATACATTCATACATACATACATACATACATTAATACATACATACATACATTCGTACGTACGTACGTACATACATACATGCATACATACATACATACATTAATACATTAATACATACATACATACATACATTCCTACGTACGTACATACATACGTACATACATTCCTACGTACGTACATACATACATACATACATTCATACATATATACATACATACATTAATACATTCATACATTCCTACGTACGTACATACATACGTACATACATACATACATACATACATACATACATACATACATACATACATTCCTACGTACGTACATACATACATTCATACATACATACATACATTAATACATACATACATTCCTACGTACGTACATACATACGTACATACATTCATACATACATACATACGTACATACATACATACATTCATACATACATACGTACGTACGTACATACATACATACATTCATACATACGTACGTACGTACATACATACATTCATACATACGTACATACGTACATACATACATACATACATACATACATACATACATACATACATACATACGTACATACGTACATTCATACGTACGTACATACATTCATACATACATACATACATACGTACATACGTACATACGTACATACGTACATACGTACATACATACATACATACGTACATACGTACATACGTACATACGTACATACGTACATACATACATACATACATACGTACATACGTACATTCATACGTACGTACATACATTCATACATACATACATACATACATACATACATACGTACATACGTACATACATACATACATACATACGTACATACGTACATTCATACGTACGTACATACATTCATACATACGTACATACATACATACATACATACATACGTACATACATACGTACATACGTACATTCATACGTACGTACATTCATTCATACATACATACATACATACATACATACATACATACATACATACACACATACATACATACATACATACATACATACATACGTACATACGTACATTCATACGTACGTACATACATTCATACATACGTACATACATACATACATACATACATACATACATACATACATACATACATACATACATACGTACATACGTACATACGTACATTCATACGTACGTACATACATTCATACATACATACATACATACATACATACGTACATACATACATACATACATACATACATACGTACATACGTACATACGTACATTCATACGTACGTACATACATTCATACATACATACATACATACATACATACATACATTCATACGTACGTACGTACATACATACATACATACATACATACATACATACATACATACATACATACATACATTCATACATACATACATACATACATACATACATACATACATACATACATACATACATACATACATACATACATACATAGCCATATTGACTTTTATATATAAGATATAGAAAAATTGATTTGCCGTATATAACCACTTCCATCGGGTATTTACCCATTTGCAGTGTGAATGAAGACATACACAATCTCTGTTTTTATATGCAGACCAAAATTTTGATCCATCACTTAATTCGTTTTTTAAGCATTGAAATCGATATGTGTGCATCACTGACAGACCAGCGACAAAAAAGTCTAGATCTCCTAGAGGTTAGGAAATTTTCAGAATAATGCACACGTGTGAAAGCACTGATTGCACATAAAAAACGTACATGAATACTCACAATAATATTATGTTCGTAGCCTGAAATGTCATAATTCTAATTATCTTTTTATTTAATGTTACTGTTTCTATTCTGGTTAACTAGTCTGGAAGTTAGAAATTATTTTCTTCGTTTAGTTTTTAAAGTTAACATTTCCCCGGCCATCAGGTGCTGCTAACTGTGCAAACTTTCTGTAACTATTTAATTCCGGGATTAGTTACATCTTCCTAATGACTCTTACATTTCATATCCGTGAACTTTATCGATCATAAAATACGATATGAATGCCTGGGAAACGTGTAACAAATTTAATGTGGTGTGTAATTCTGAGTCGTGAACATTTCATTGCCGCGCATGTGTGTAGTAATACTACAAGCAGATGTTCTCGCCGTTGCTAGGATACGCTGTTATTTTCATCTTCGTCTCCGCCCGTAGATTACACAATCTTTTCCTTACACTGAGAACAAAAATACTAATTTCGATTAACGTTCGCTAGACATTTTGATAGCTGAATGTAACATTTTGAGTAGTAAGCTATTCTGATTTCTTTTGTGACTAATATTTTCCTAATAGCGAGGCCATTAATATTACAAATTACGAGTGATATTAAATACAACAGGGAAGGGATATGGAAACAATTGAAGGCATGTGATAATTAGGGAAGACATAGACATGTTATATGATTCTGTTTGTAATAACCGCGGCATATCCATATTTCTCTTTTCACCTAATTCTGAATATCCAACATTAATTCTTAAAAAATAAAAATCCGTTTTGAAGATCGAAATGCATAGTTTGTTGCGCTTTTTTTATGGTCCGGTCTTCGCTGCCGTATAAAAGAATTTGTCTTGTAAACGTAGTCCTTGATTATTGTGTGCTTCTGGACAATAGAGATTTTTAATACTTGGTTAATATTCCCCATTAACATTTAACATTAGTCTAATAATTTTATTGGTATATGAAATTCTTTCTTGTCGTCAATATAATATAATAAAAGAATATTTAAATGTAGATACTACCCAGTAGTTATGTGTGGCTGATTTAATTAATTAATTCATTCATTCAGTGTTCTGCCAAGGGTAGGTCTTTCACTACAAATCCAGCATTCTCCAGTCTTTCCTCTTTTCTGTCTTCCTCTTTGTCTCCTCGTATGATCCATATATCTTAATGTCGTCTATCATCTGATATCTTCTTCTACCACGAACTCTTCTCCCGTTCACCATTCCTTCCAGTGCATCCTTCAGTAGGCAGTTTCTTCTCAGCCATTGACCCAGCCAATTCCTTTTCCTCTTTCTGATCAGTTTCAGCATCATTCTTACTTCACTCACTCTTTCCAACACAACTTCATTTCTTACTCTCTCCATTTCACACGTTCCATTCTTCTCCATATCGACATTTAAAATGCTGCTATTCTCTTCTCTTCACTTCGTCGTATGTCCATGTTTCTGCCCCCATACAATGCTACACTCTACACAAAGCACTTCACTACTCTCTTCCTTAGTTCTTTCTCCAGAGGTCCACAGAAGATGCTCCTTTTTCTATTAAAAGCTTCCTTGGCCATTGCTATCCTCCTTTTGACTTCCTGGCAGCAGCTCATGTTACTGCTTATAGTACACTCCAAGTATTTGAAGCTGTCCACTTGCTCTACTGCCTCATTTAGAATTCGCAAGTATACCTTCTTTACTTTTCTTGCTATGACCATGGTCTTCGTCTTGTTGGCATTTATCTTGGACAGTAAAATAAACAAATCTATCGTATGGGAATGGGTATTTAAGAGTTTTTAATTCATTATAAAATTGAATTAGATACACTAATAAAAGCTCATAAACGTGATAAATTATTATTTTATGGTCAGTGATTTGCATATTGGACATTATTTTCACATATAAAACAATTATCAAAATTCTAATCTAGACAAAAGTTCACTTACAGTCTGCTAAAGATGTGTTCAAAATTTCATGAACTTCTCTTTTGTGGTTCCAGAGTTATATCCATTTTTGTAAAGTACCGTGTCAGAAAATCAAACTTGCAAGAAATAAAAAAAAAAAAACAACAGCATGTCATTCAAAATCCCAGCGCTCAGGCCATTTAAAAATGGCTACTAGTGATCTCCAATCGTGCAAGATGGCCAATAAAATAATATGTATTGTATTCTACTCTCAGAAGCAATAAATTCTTTTGGAAAAATTATTTTTTTTTTGCCAAATTTCACCATCCTTTTGCCGCCATTTAAAATTCCAGCGTATAGGCCATCTAAAAATGGTTACTAATAACCTCCAATCGTGCAAGATGGCCAATGAAATATGTTGTGTTGTACACATATTAATGACCGGCTTTAGGTTATATATATATATATATATATATATATTTGATATATTTGGTCACAGAACTTCTTTACATGTAATGGCGTACCTCACATTTCTGTATCCGGTGCCACCATTAACACTTACAGTAACACATATTTGCAGTACATGTCTACAGAACTTCTACCAATTAAACTATGTACTTTTTTTATTATTACTTGTTCAATCTCCCTTTCAGTATTTCTCCTACATTTCGTTTGCTATTCTCTATTTGATCATTAATCGTAATATATCTAAATTTATATATGCCTTTCAAACCCCCTTTTTCCTCTAACTACTATTCACTAAGATTTCAATTTCACTTATTCTCTACAAATTATCATATTGAATTATTTGCCTTACTTGTTCTTTGACCTTTTCTCCTATCTGTCTCTTATATTCATTTACTGTTCCAACGTTCAAATGTCAGTACTAATTTTATGCTGTCACTTGTTCATTTCTTTTAACCCTTTTTCACTTTTCACTCATTCATATTTGCGCTTTCAACTTTCTCTCTATTCCACTTACACCTAATCCTTTCACAATACTCTCACTTCCTATAAATCTTATATTTCTCTCTACACATCAGCTTATACACTTTCTCGCTCCCCTATACTTCTCTATCATTATTCACTCATCTTCTTCTTTAATTTGTTATTCTCTTCTATCAACTCTTCTATCTTTTCACAGATGTTATCTACTTTTAGTCTTAAACCCTGGTTCTTCATATCTACTTCTACTTGATTCAAGCCTGCATTATTATTCCGTTCCTCTCTACTTAATTCACTTACTTTATCATTTCCTGATGTCTCTTTCCGTAACCACTGTTCCATCTTATCTTACTGTAATCTTCGTTTCTTCCTCAGGCCAATACCCTTTATACTGTGTAAGCGATTTGTGCACACGCGACTGCTCTCTCCGGCTTTCTGCTGTAAACTGATATATATATATATATATATATATATATATATATATATATAATTCAACTTTTTTTTCCCCAAATTTCACTCTCCTCTCCCTTTCCGTTGTTAAGAAAGTTTTATATTAAATAAAATATTATTAGGTTACTTAATTCATTAAATGCTCACTTACGAGTACGTACATTTCAGAACGCTATGAATATTTCACACTCGATTCATTACTTTTAGGCGTAATTTAACTCTAGAGAAATTGGCAGTTAATGTTGGTGTAATGTAATTTATACGTTCACATACAAATGTAAACAACGACACAATTTTATTAGGAAAAATATAAAAATGTATTTTGCTAGATTAACACGTAAGAATAATCTTCAAATACAAAATGTTTTACTCATAAAATTGTGGCAGTTCGTAACTCTGACTAAAGTATCTAGGGACGTCTATGGTGCGATCCAGGAAAATCCGGAACTTGTACCGTCTCTAAAATATCTCAGCCGATGTCACAAATAAATTTGGCTGGACTAAAAATTAAAGACACAACTCAGTTTTATTGGCGTGGCAGAAAGGATCTTTATTCGCAAGTGTGGGGCAATTTAGCAGCTGCCGAAGGGAAATTTGGACGTGGTAGTATCTCTCGCTCTGAAAGACGACGTCACCACCCCGATTGCAGCGCTCCAAGCGGGGTAGATTTATCTCGAGTCGCCATATGTAAATGAAGGCACATATCCGAGTAAAGTCCGCACGCCGTCAACTTCCGTGCCTGCTCCTGCAGCACAAAAGTTTGAGGCTGCGACTTCAACAACACACTGCGAACAGCTAGCTATCTTGTTTTCTGAGAGGTACGAGCCACAACTTAGTACAGAAATATCTGTCACATTCACATCTATTCGCTTCTTATCTACGATTGATCGATTGTCTTCTTTTATTTTATGTGATTTGCCTTTCTCGAAACTTTTCTTTGGCTGTAGGCGTTAAAAAGTGACGGATACTTGTTACTTGAATGTTTTTATTGTATACTAGCCGTACCCGTGTGCCCCGCTGCACCCGTTAGAAATAAATATAAAGTAATTACATAATTAAAATAGGACGTTTGATCCAGGGAACATTCGTGTTTGAAAGAAGGATAAATCGTTTAATATGTTACTTAATTTAAATTGCATCCAGATTAATTAAAATGCGATCATTTTGGTCCAGAGACACTCATTTGGTGCAATGACAATTCCTTTAACATGTTTCTTAATTTTTATTACATGCAACCATAGTTTAATGAAGATTGACATCTTTTAGATTTAATGTGTATATTTTATTTTACTTGTTATAGGTTTCCATTGAATTATGGTAATAACTTAATTTTAACCCTTGTTTTCTACGTATTCAGTAAATGGCGCTTGGGCCACTATGATTGTGAACCCTTCAAATAACTTAAATTATATTATATAATATTACATTACATATATTATATTATATTATATTATATTATATTATATTATATTATATTATATTATATTATATTATATTATATTATATTATATTATATCAGAAGTTACTGTAATAACATTATAGCATTATGTCCATCTAGAGAAACTACACTTTCCAATGGTGAAATAATAATTAATTATACAAATCGGTTAATTTAGCTTCCGATATTACTTCATACAAACACAGAAACATTCTCTGTAGGCTATCTTTCACAGCTTTCGATTGTTGTTGACCAAGGCCCCTTATAGACGAAGTCATTTGTTCTTTATTTCATTACACGGCCTTAGATGGCAGTTATTTTAATTTGAAAACTCATTTATCTCATTAAATATCAGTCCTATCAAAATTTTTCAAACAAAACTTATCGGAAATGATTTGTAAAGAAACGTTTGTTATGTAACATTTTTCACAAAAATCAATAATAAGCGAGATATTTTGATTTATTTAATTCAGGCCCCCTTATAACCCCCCTTTTTAATAATGTATTTTGAATGCCATATAGCCTAAAATCTAAGTTACAACTAACTTAATTTATATTCCAATTTTCATCTAAATCCGTTCAGCCATTATCGCGTGAAAAGGTAACAAACTTACATACATACAAACAGACAGACAGACAGACAGACAGACAGACAGACAGATAGACATACAAACAAAAATTTCAAAAAAGCGATTTTCGTTTTCAGGGTGGTTAATTATATATGTTAGGACCAATTATTTTTGGAAAATCGAAAATTACCAGAAAGATTTCGGCTACAGATTTATTATTAGTATAGATAATTCGTCCTCCAAACGAAAATAACACAAGAAGGAATACGAAATACAGAATCTATAAAAATTAAAAGTGTTCATTTAAAAAAATTCAACCTGCACCGAATTAAAAATACAATTTAATGTTCTACTGAAGAATATAATATACAGGGTGAAGGGGATATAGCTGCACTAATTTTAAGAACATAATGTTTAGTAAGAAACGTAAAAAATTATATATTACAGTTATATGAACACTAATAAATATAATATAATTATTAAAAAAATTAGTAAAAGTCAGATATGTTTCGGAGATGCTCCTCCATCCTCAGTGACTTTACCACGACGGCTGACTGTCAGTCTCCTTTAAGCCAAGCGACAACGCGGTCGATCACCTGAACCAGCCGTCGAGGTAAAGTCACTGAGGATGGAGAAGCATCTCCGAAACATGTCTGACTTTTACTAAATTTTTTAATAATCATATTATATTTATTAGTGTTCATATAACTGTAATATATATATATATATATATTTACGTTTCTTATCAAATCTATGAACACTGTATAATTTGCCCAACATGTGTGGTTTATCTTTGAATATAATGTTTAGGTTGTAAATAATCCAAAAGTCAAATTAATCCCCTAGATTCAAAACCCTCTAAAGACCATTTTGTTCATAATTGATTTATGCCCATATATTGCTTACTAAGAATGAATTCGAATGATTTATATACAGGGTGAACGAAAAGTCTGGGAACATATAAATATCTTCAATATGCTTGATCTTCGAGTACTATAGGTGTTACCAGTATTTGTAAGACAAAATTCTCTACCAGTGACATATTCGATTCTAACTCTCAGCTATCTCACAAGCCGCCATTTTGGATGCAACTTTGAAATTTTAAATGGAAAGGGGATCATGTAGGTACTCAAAATCATTTGAAATTTTCTGAAAAAAAAAATCTGTTTTGATATATCTCTAATCCTTTTCAAGTTATTTAAAGATGACTGTCATAATGACGCAAACCTTAGTTACCGCATCTACAGATATTTTGTAACATGGTACGGTACTAAGGAGGCTTTGGAAAAGGTGTTTTTATGTAATTCTGGTAATTAACGTTTCCTGCTTTACTGTTTGGTTAACCTGTGACAGTCTCAATGCATTGTTGTGATTATTTGAAGCTTTCCTATAACAAATTTCTCGATTTTCGTGATGGCATTATCGAAAGAGGAAAGAATTGATATCATTCTTCATTCATTCTGTGAAGAGAACATTTTGTAGCATTTCCGGGGTGACTTTAGCACAGCCTTCAATGATACGGTTCTTTAAATGTTCCACATTCTCAATTTTCTCTTCATATACCAAACTCTTTATGGAACTCCAAAAGAAAAAATTCAAGGGGTGTTAACTCTGGAGACCTGGCCGGCCATTCTATTGGTCCACGCCGACCAATCCAATGTCCAGGGAACTGTTCGTCCAGTCTGCTGCAACATTTCTGTGGCTTAACCAACCAGAATGAAGAATGATATCAATTCTTTCCTCTTTCGATAATGCCATCACGAAAATCAAGAAATTTGTTATAGGAAAGCTTCAAGTAACCACAACAATGCATTGAAACTGTCATAGGTTAACCAAACAGTAAAGCAGGAAAAATTAATTACCAGAGTTGCATAAAAATACCTTTTCCAAAGCCTCCTTAGTACTGTACTATGTTACAAAATATCTGTAAATGCAGTAATTAATGTTTGTGTCATTATAACAGTTATCTTTAAATAACTTGAAAACGATTAGAGATATCTCAAAACAGATTGCACCATTGTTTTTGAAAGAAAATTTCACGTGATTCTGAGTACGTACATGACCCCCTTCCCATTTAAAATTTCAAAGTTGCATCCAAAATGGCGACTTTTGAGATAGCTGAGGGCTAGAATCGAATGTGTCACTGGTAGAGCATTTGGTCTTACAAATACTGATAACACCTATAGTAGTCGAAAATCAAGCATATGGAAGATATTTATATGGTTCCAGACTTTTGATTCACCTTGTAGTTTGAATGCAAAAAGTAATTAAATTTAAAGCAAAAGGTTTGTTAAAAATCACTGTTAGGTTAAAAATTCCCTCTATTTGCCACCAGTTATTGTTAAAATTCTTCAGTTTGTGAAAGTGGATATAGGGGATTTTGAATCTATAGAATTCAAATATTATTTTGGTATTTGAATAACTGTTAAGCCGAAAAAAAAATTGTGTCCCGCATTTTAACTGGTCGTAGCGCGCGTGTTTAGGGGGAGGTTCGAACACTATCTCCACAGGAGGAAATCGAATCGGCGGTGAATGACGTTGATCTTACCTTTTTACCAAAGCATATTATGTTGAAAATGACGTACACCTTCCTGGAGACAAGAATCACATCGGTGTAGAAAATTCTGAAATACTTTCTGCACCTATCTGTAATGGAACGCCTTTTTGTCAAAATATTTTCCTTTCGAAGCCTTTTAGTACATCATGAAGTCTGTACCAAACTCATTCAAACATTCTGTGTTTATTGTAATACTGTATATAAAACTGTTGAAGAATTCAGATGGACGAATTGCCATTAAAGGTTTTCTCTTCACATTGTCTAGCAAATTTCATTTCTTATGCATAACATTTCGAAGCAAGTAAAGAGATAGGGTTGGAAGTAAATCCCGAAAAGACTAAGTATATGATTATGTCTCGTGACGAGAATATTGCACGAAATGGAAATATAAAAGTTGCAGATTTATTATTCGAAGAGGTGGAAAAATTCAAATATCTTGGAGCAACAGTAACAAATGTAAATGACACTCGGGAGGAAATTAAACGCAGAATAAATATGGGAAATGCCTGTTATTATTCGGTTGAGAAGCTTTTGTCATCTAGTCTGCTGTCAAAAAATCTGAAAGTTAGAATTTATAAAACAGTTATATTACCGGTTGTTCTTTATGGTTGTGAAACTTGGACTCTCACTTTGAGAGAGGAACAGAGATTGAGGGTTTTTGAGAATAAGGTTCTTAGGAAAATATTTGGGGCTAAGAGGAATGAAGTTACAGGAGAATGGAGGAAGTTACACAACGCAGAACTGCACGCATTGTATCCTTCACCTGACATAATTAGGAACATTAAATCCAGACGTTTGAGATGGGCTGGGCATGTAGCACGTATGGGCGAATCCAGAAATGCATATAGAGTGTTAGGTGGGAGACCAGAGGGGAAAAGACCTTTGGGGAGGCCGAGACGTAGATGGGAAGATATTATTAAAATGGATTTGAGGGAGGTGGGCTATGATGGTAGAGACTGGATTAATCTTGCTCAGGATAGGGACCAGTGGCGGGCTTATGTGGAGGCGGCAATGAACCTCCGGGTTCCTTAAAAGCCAGTAAGTAAGTAAGTATGTAAGTATATCGAACTATTGTAGAATTCAGATGGAAGAATTGCCATTAAAGGTATTCTCTTCACATTGTCTAACAAATTTCATTTCTTATTTATGCATAACATTTCAGTAACAAGATAGTTGAAAGTCATATTCCGCCGTATAATTTTACCTTCAATTTCTAGTTCACATCTGAATGTTGCCATGGTTATCGTCATGCTCTTGTTTCGTCTGCTTCTAATTGATGTCACAAAGTAATACGCTTCGACTTCATTTGTTTATAAATAGAAAACAAGACTAAATATTATGCCTCAAAAGATGAAACTAAGGTTACAGACACGAAGTCAAAGAAGCCTTGTTACAAGAGCGGAAGAACAAACGAACTGTACAAACAAATAGAAACAAGAATCTGCAGTCTTTTGTGTGCGTGCAGGCTGTAGACATGGCGGAGGAGCGAGGCAAAAATAATTCCGCAGGGAATGGATCTCTTTCTTTTTCCAGTTATTTTGTCTTTTTTTTTTCTCTCTCTCTTCTTCACCTGTTCTTGATTACACGCATTACCTGCTTTTCAGGATAAAAAGGATTAATGGACTCTGTGCCTCATTTAGCCAGTCTTTTTACAAAATCTGACGTAATTGTTGGCAATGAGATTTTTTTTGTTACTTAGGGCATGTTTTGGTTTAGCTATAAGTTTTTTGTTGATCAAAGATCTGAGATATTTCTTGCTAAAGGATGCGTTCAATTACGTAACAATAAAAATGGAAATTGTGCTGTGGAAAATTGGAGAATTGATCTTTCATATTATATTAATTATTATTAATAATAATAGTTTTATTTTCCCTTGCAGAGTTAAGGCCATCAGGCCGTCTCTTCCATTCAACCAGGATCAAATCACATACAGAAAAACACACACCGGTATACAAATATTAACTAAAAATAATAATAAACATAATTAAGTAAAAAAGAGAGATTGAATACATATACACAATCAATATTAACTTTAAAATAAAAATAATAAAAAATATATAATAAAAAAGAGACTGAATACATGATCACAAGCAGGAAAATACATTCTAGTATACAGTATTGACTTAAAAAAAATAATTAATACATATGAATATAATCTCACAACTAAAGGAATAGTACAATTAGTATGATCAGCACAGCACGGGTTACATTGAGACAATGACAATTACCTAGATATTAGTGTTAATGGAAAAATAAAGTAATGACTGTGTAAAATAATAATAATAATAATAATAATAATAATAATAATAATAATAAATAAAAATTATAGTTAATTGAAACATCGTTCATAAAAAGAAACCGGAAGTAAAAAGTATTACCGGTACTTCCTTACACAGAAAAAACTGTACCCAGAATATTTTATATTAAAACAATTTACAAATTAAACAACATTTAAATTAAAATTCCATTTGCAATGAACGTTTAGTTCAGAGGGTGGACGCTAGAAAAAGAAATCGAGCGGGAGTTGCAATTGAAAAGCGCAGTTTTGGACTATATTTTTCCAACACACGCCATGATTAATTAAGATAGCAAATTAAAACAGGCACAGAAATACGGCTCTCTGTAGACAGAAAAGTAAGTTTTACAAAAAAACAGTGCTTAACATAAGAGAATATGTTACCATAGTGATTTCTGTAGTCTACAAGCTTTCTGTATATCTGATCTTATTTAATTGCCATATTATATTGGCGGCAATATTACGAAACGTTACAAAGGAAAGCTAATTAGCGCTATGATTCTGAATATGAACAGAAATTGTGAAGATAATTTTTCCTCCACATTCATACTTTTTAATTTTCCTCATATGACTTCAAACAACCTGAAATTAATAAAAAATTCAAACATTTCGTAAATCGTAAGTCGCTGTTATAATTCTACTAGTGGCTTGTGCAGCAAATGCTGCAAACTAAGTTCATTAGACGTTCAAATCAAAATGTTTCAGATTTATTTTCAATGAAAAATACCAGACATTTTGAAAGTTACTTCCTTCCATAATAATGAAACATACGCCCTCTGAATGATTTTTTTATGCCAAACACTTACTTTTTCTTGAATTTATCCACCTTCAGTTTTTGAGTTTCAACGCGAAAACGCAAGTAACAATGTCAGGACGATCAGTGGGTTTTTCATATGGTAGTAAAGCAATAGCTATTTCAGGTCATTGTGGATTGTAGGTGAAAGTTAAAAAAGTCAGTTTGCTATGCTTTCGAACAATAGACATAGCATCTTGGTATAGCTGCTGCATGTAGAGCTTGAAATGTAGAGGGTAAAATCATTTTATCCTGCTAAGAGATCTTGTTGAAATGATCGGGAGACTACAAAATTTTGTAGGCCTCTTATTTTATCAGTAAGTAATACCTTTTGTTCTTTCCTTAGGAACTGTAATTTTTGCGCTCTCTCGAGCCAATACCGAAGAGAATGATGCATATAAATATCTACACCACACCGCCATTAAGTATATGGTAAAGACCCAACCCCACTTGATTAATAACTATAAAAATATTTGATTTTTAATAACAATATTATTATCTTACGTAAGTTTTGTAGTTATATAATAGCCGCCACTTAATAAATTATAGAAATGAAGTTCTAATTTAAGATATTCTCTACATCTACTTATACAGGGTGTTTAAAAATACGAGGCATAATTTCAGATATGTATTTCCCACATGTAAACAATCAAAATAGTTCATTACAACATGTGTCCGGAAATACTTTATTTCCGAGTTATGGCCTTCACAACATTGAAATTCACCGGAACCATACCTCATGTTTTAGAAGACACTCCACTGATCAATCGTCAACACATTCACTTCTTGCATGATTGCGCTCCTGCACACTTCAGTCGTACGGCTCGCCGGTACTTGGATCGAAGGTTTCCTGATCGATGGATAGGTAGAGGTGGCCCAATTGCTTGGCCTCCACGCTCACCTGATCTGAACCCTCTCGATTTCTACTTATGGGGCCATTTAAAATCATTGGTTTATTCGTCTCCGGTGCCTGATTTGGAATCCCTTCGGAATCGAATTGTGGCATGTTCTGAGGACATACGCAATACTCCTGGAGTTTGGGATCGTGTTCACAGGTCAATGAGACATCGATGTGAGGTCTGTATTCAAGCAGGAGGTGGACCTTTTGAACATCTTCTGTAATGACAACGACCTGCGGAAAGAAAAACTTTCCGGTGAATTTCAATGTTGTGAAGGCCAAAACTCGGAAATGAAGCACTTCCGGACATATGTTGTAATGAACTATTTTGATTGTTTACATGTGGGAAATACATACCTGAAATTATGCCCCGTATTTTTTAAACACCCTGTATAACCTCAAAACGTTTCACTTTCATATAATCAATATAGCATTAATATGTAGCCTATAATGAATGAAAAATAGTCACATCATGGCATTAACTATAATAATATTTCATTTCTAATGGTACTAATGTCATCAAACCACCTCAAGTTTTGTAGACTTCAATATCCAATATACAGCTGTACACAGAAAATTACACACCGCAGAATCAGACTTGTAAATTATTTTTAGTAAGTCTTAAAGTTTTCAATAACCAATTGAATTTCAACTCAAAATATGTCAGCAATCCTGTAGGTCATGGCCTTCGTATAATAGCCTATTGTTTATTGTAGTGTGTTTGTGTTTCGTTTTATTCCGAAAAGCCATTATTTTGTCAAAACTGACGACAGATAGATTTTGGAAAGTAGAAAAATGATGTAGGAAAATTAACATTTCACTATAAACTACTATTTTTCCGAAAAGCTTTGGGTTCCAAGCTTCATAATGAGGGGTCATTTATTAAAATCCGTTCAGCCGTTTTCTCGTAATTCCCATTACCATTTCAATTTATATATATATATAGCTTACGAAATTAAGAGAAACATATATGCGTTTGTCGACCTGGTTGGCAAGTTGGTATAGCGCTGGCCTTCTATGCCTAAGGTTGCGGGTTCGATCCCGGGCCAGGTCGATGGCATTTAAGTGTGCTTAAATGCGACAGGCTCATGTCAGTAGATTTACTGGCATGTAAAAGAACTCCTGCGGGACAAAATTCCGGCACATCCGGCGACGCTGATATAACCTCTGCAGTTGCGAGCGTCGTTAAATAAAACATAACTTTTTATATGCGTTTCACGCTTTTATTTTTAATAGACTATTATTATTATTATTATTATTATTATTATTATTATTATTATTATTATTATTACTACTGCTATCATCATCATCATCATCATCATCATCATGGTCCCGCGCCTTAGTGTCGTGGTCTAAGGTATCATGCTTGGACTTCTGTTACGAAATAAACGTTGGTTCGTTTCCTCATCTGTAAAAATTTTTCTCGTGTTACATTTTGGGTACTACAGTGAGTATCGAAATCCTGTTTCGCAAGCTGGCTATAACTCCATCTTGAATCTTGTGTACACTATTTTTAACACTTAAATATAAATTATTGATTATACTCGTATGGCAAACTTACTAGTGTTAAATTATATAACCACGTGTACCTTACAGCTGTTTCGGTGCATCCTTCACACCATCATCAGAGCCTACTAGATCCCGGCATCATCTCATATCGTCTAATCACACAACACAAACATGCTGCATTCAGGGCAATGGTACACAAATTACTCAACATACCCATGAGCCAACAACACTACAATGAAGAAGTGAACACAATCAAATACATAGCACAAGAAAATGGTTACAACCCAAACATAATAGACAACATCATAAGGAAGACAAAACAAAAACTTAACAAACACGAAAACACAACACAGACACAAGAAATACATCACACTAACATACGAAAACAAAAACACACACAAGATCGCATCTTCATTCAGAAAGCAGAAATACAACATAGCAAACAGAACAGAAAACACACTACAAAGACATCTCAACACACAACAATACAAACAAATAAATACAACCATACAGACGTATACAAACTCACATGTAATAGTTGCGACAAGTTCTACATTGGACAGACAGGCAGATCATTCCAAACACGCAACAAAGAACACATTAAAGCAATAACCAGAGGACACAATACATCTACATATGCCGAACACATAACTAATGCTAACTATACATACAATAACATAAATACAGACAGGGAAATCCTACACTTACAACCCAAAAACTCAACACACTAATTCCCATTACCATTTCAATTTCACACCCTAATCAAATCCTCAACACACAGATCAATTTCAGAACACACACACTATTCGACTTCACTTTTCAACACGCAAACGCACCCCTACAACAGGCAGCGATATCGAGATCTAGTAGGCTCTGATGATGGTGTGAAGGATGCACCGAAACAGCTGTAAGCCACACGTGGTTATATAATTTAACACTAGTAAGTTTGCCATATAATCAATCATTTAGCTATAACTGCTGGGAGGATATCATTTTGCTGACCACACGTTACCTATCTCCACTCACTCTATCCATACCTTTAACACAGTGATGTCAAAGCAAGCGCATTTTTCTGACCTTGACGTCGTGCGCTAGGTATGGAAGGAGGAAGGATTATATAAAGGATGGAAGGTAAGATAGTACATTAATTGACAGGAGCAATAGAACTCGTTATTTACAGTAAGTTTTGTCAAATAATAAAATTATGGGACTTATGGTTAGTGAGATAATTACAAGTGTTTCGAAAGCTCTGATGGCAATTGCAAGATGTCTCAACGCCGCATAAGTAGTACCCCACACTCCACGCGGTCAGCGACTTGAAGGGAGTGGGTTAAGTTCAACTACCTTTCGCCGTGTGTCTTGCAGCAGGTGAGAGGGTCCTCCAAATGGACTGATCTTCGGTGCAATACTTCGCGAGCTAATCTGGGGATAAATCTTCGCACAAAAATTACCTACGTAAACTCCGGATAGGGACGTAACTCTTATTTGTTTAGTTTGTGTAATTTAATGTCAGAAAATGTAAATTAATAACCCGAATGAACAAAATAGGTTTTTAAGCGACCCATTATTCACAAAATGAGAACTCAAAACGGAAGAAAACAAATGACGATAGCACAACAAACGGCTTGGCCTGCTGAACTCGTAAGACCATAATGCTTAGTTCGATATAGACGATCGATTTTGCACTGCCTTACAAAAAATTAAAAATAAAGTTTAATAAATGGTAAAAAATTAAAATATTACAGTACTTCCCCGGTCTACAAGGACTGTGAAATTTGCCTGTGAAATAAACTTTCAAGTGAAATCATTAGCTATTGGAATATAACCATTTAAATTTGTGCCTTTTTTTTTGGTCCGCTGTGTGTATTGAGGATATTGCTGGAGAGTTTAAGGTTTAGTTCTTTGACTGTTTGTTTCTTTTTCTTTCTTTCTTTCTTTCTTTCTTTCTTTCTTTCTTTCTTTCGTTATTTATTTATTTCCTTAGTTGTTTATTTACTTCCGTAGTTCTTTATTTAATTCTTCGTTTGTTCCTCCCTTCCTTTATTTATTTATTTATTTATTTATTTATTTATTTATTTATTTATTTATTTATTTATTTATTTATTTATTTATTTATTTAATTCTTATATATTCTAGGAAATAAAATTAATTTGTATTAGCGTTTTATCAGATTCACTTTTTTAAAATGAATTAATAACTCTTAAATACCCATTCCTGTATGATCGATTATAATTATTTACAGCCCAGAACACTCCTTCACTTTCATGCTCTACCTAAACATGATGCTTGCCGATTGTAGGGTACTTCCTCCGCGTTTTATATCTAAGTCGGTAAACATTGGCTTTCTTCTATATCGATGGGAATATACTGTGTATATATATATATATATATATATATATATATATATATATATATATATATATATATATTCTTTTCTCGGTGCGTTGTATATAATTTATTTTACGTTTGTCTCTTAAATTATTGTTTGAGAAAGTAAACCAGAAATAGTAAAGTCATTCACAACGCTACAAAGGAACTGAATTGTTATGGAGACGGTAAAACGTATTATGGAAAGTATGACCTTCGTGACTCATTTGTTTTTTATTATACTACATAACTTTATCTTTTAAAACATTTTTAAAAGTTTATCGATACAACAGGGTTGAGTTTTGTAGTGCTATCGACTACTTCTGTTATAAAACTGTAGAGCACTCCACTGTGTGAAGTTAGAAGACAATATGGTGGTGTGGACTTAAGATGTTTGACGTCATTTCGGTGTACTTTACGTTTGACAAAGAGAATAACTGCGGAGTTTTGATACAAAGGTGGGAGGCCTTGCATTTAATAACAGTGAGTAAAGTTTCATTTTTCTGCTGCAGGTAATAAGACGGGGTTAAGAGAGAAAAAAAAATTGTTATAAAGCTCCAGATCCTGTACTGTTTCACTTTGTTCCAGGCTTTATTTGCAAACTTTTTTTTTATTAATTTTGTTGAAGAAGCAAAGCAAATCAGTCAGCGAGCTTACGTAACAAAATGCAAGATAATTAAAATATACATTGTGTAACTATACAGTACTTTCGTCTTTTGTTTTATCAAGCTTTAAAAGAAAACAATTGCTACCAGATAAAATGGGTTTCCTCTTAAAAAAAAGAAAGGAGAAAGTAGAATGTTCCTTTCTTCTGCGAAAACTTTCACATCTACTATAAAACGACCTGCTCCATTAAGCAGAAATGAATGGGACATCGGGAGGTGGGGGGGAATGGAAAGTCCTGTCTATACAAGGAGAAGTTTCAGAGTGTGAAGTACTTTCTAGAAGTATTCGCACGTTCTTTGTGATTAACTTGTTCGTCTAACACTTTTTCAAGGGGACCAGCTCGATATTCTTTTATTCTGCTAATATTATAATGATAATCTTTCGTCTTTTTTTATAGTGCGATATAAATCAAACTAGTGGCTTGTGCAGCAAATGCTGCAAACTAAGTTCGTTAGATGTTCAAATAAAAATTTTTCAGATTTATTTTCAATGAAAAATACCGGACATTCTGAAAGTTATTTGCTTCTATAATAATGAAACATACTCCCTCTGAATGGTTTTTTTATGTCAAATACTTTTTCTTGAACCTATACACCTTCAGTTTTTGAGTTTCAACGCGAAAACGGAAGTAACAATGTCAGGACGATCAGTGGGTTTTTCATGTGGGAGTAAAGCAAAAGCTATTTCATGTCATTATGGATTGTAGGCGAAAGTTCAAAAAGTCAGGTTTGCTATGATTTCGAACAATAGACATAGCATCTTGGTATAGCTGCTGCATGTAGAGCTTGAAATGTACAGGGTAAAATCATATTTTCCTGCTAAGAGATCTTGCTGAAATGATCGGGACACTACAAAATTTTCTAGGCCTCTTATTTTATGAGTAAGTAATATCGTCATTCCTTAGGAACTGTAATTTTTGTGCTCTCTAGAGCCAATATTGAGTCTACACCACACCGCCATTAAATATATAAAAAAGACCCAACCCAACTCGGTTAATAACTATAAAAACATTTGACTTTTAATAACAATATTATTACCTTACGCAAGTTTTGTAGTTTATATATTAACATCATGGCATTAACTATAATAGTAATTAATTTCTAATGGTAATAATGTCATCAAACTGTCTCAAGTTTTGTAGACTTTAATATCCAATACACAGCTATACTCAGAAAATTACACACCGCAGAATCAGACCTGTAAATTATTTTTAGTAAGTCTTGAAGCTTTAATAACCAATTGAATTTTAACTCTAAATATGTCAGCAATCCTGCAGGTCATGGCCTTCGTGTTATAGTCTATTGTTTATTGTAGTGTGTGTTTTGTTTTATTTTGAAATGCAAGTAGTTCTCAAAACTGACGAAAGATGGATTTTTGAAAATAGGAAAATTACGTAGGAAAACTTAAATTTCACTGAAAACTACTATTTTTCTGAAAAACTTTGGGTTCCAAGCTTCAAAGTGAGGGGTCATTTATTAAAATCTGTTCAGCCGTTTTCCCGTAATTTCCATTACCACTTCAAATTATATATATATATATATATATATATATATATATATATATATATATATACATATATAGGAGTAGTAGTACAAGAAAATTATTAATTTGATGTGGGTGTTGAAAAATAAATATTAGGCCTGTTGACTTATTGATGGAAGAGTAACAATCATCATATTTTAATTCTGTTCTTTCGAATGAAAATGCTCGCTTTCAGCTTATAGAGAGTGGTGCAGGGAAACGGATAATTCTGAATTCATGTAAATGCCACGAATAAACATAAAAGAGATAGGTTGGAAATTTATCTTTTGAAGAGGTGGAGAAGTTCAAATATCTTGGAGCAACAGTAACAAATATAAATGATACTCGGGAGGAAATTAAACACAGAATAAATATGGGAAATGCTGTTATTATTCGGTTGAGAAGCTTTTTTCATCCAGTCTGCTGTCAAAAAATCTGAAAGTTAGAATTTATAAAACAGTTATATTACCGGTTGTTCTTTATGGTTGTGAAACTTGGACTCTCACTTAGAGAGGAACAGAGGTTAAGGGTGTTTGAGAATAAGGTGCTTAGGAAAATATTTAGGGCTAAGAGGGATGAAGTTACAGGAGAATGGAGAAAGTTACACAACACAGAACTGCACGCATTGTATTCTTCACGTGAAATAATTAGGAACATTAAATCCAGACGTTTGAGATGGGCAGGACATGTAGCACGTATGGGCGAATCCAGAAATGCATATAGAGTGTTAGTTGGGAGGCCGGAGGGAAAAAGACCTTTAGGGATTCCGAGACGTAGATGGGAATATAATATTAAAATGGATTTGAGGGAGGTGGGATACGATGATAGAGAATGGATTGATCTTGCTCAGGATAGGGACCGATGGCGGGCTTATGTGAGAGCGGCAATGAACCTCCGTGTTCCTTAAAAGCCAGTAAGTAAGTAAGTAAGTACGGCACGAATAAACATAGTACAAACATTATTTATTGATGAAAGTTCATGTACATAATACGTCATTCATGTTGTTGTTATTACACAATGTCACTTGTGATGTTATTTCTTGAAGATGACATCGGAAAGATGTGCTCCGTTTTGGCGTATACATTCTGATAGCTTGGTGTGGAAACTCTGGAATTCTCGGTGTATCATGTCTCGAGGAATGCCAATGATTTCGTCTTCAATCCTGCGTTTTAGTTCAACGATGGTTACAGGACGTATGCGGTACATATTGCTTTTAAAAGGTTTTGCTTCGGTTGAGGTTTTTTACGGCGTTTTCCCTCAACCCAATATGAGCAAATTCTGGGTAATTTTTGGTGTTTTGGACTCCGGACTCATTTCACTGGCATGATCACCTTCACTTCATTCAGACGCTAAGTAACCTAAGATGTTGATAAAGCGTCGTAAAATAACCTACTAAAAAAAGATGTCCTCTCACGAAGAAATCGCAAACACTGAAATCAGGGGATCTCGCAGGCCACGGAATGCCTACCAAACAATTGGCGAACAGCTTTCATCTATTGTCGAGCAGTATGTAACTGATTTCGTCCTGCTGAAACCACATGTTTTCGATGTTAAAATCGTCCAGTCTCGGTGTAAAGAATATTTTAAGCATAGCAACATACTGCTAGTAACGTTGTGTTCTTTCCTGTAGTGAGCTTCGAATCCTATCGGGTAGTCTTGGATCGTTCCTTATTTGCTGAAATGCACATTGAATCCCAAACCTCAATTCCATGAAGTGTATTGACCTCAGAAGTATAAACCAGGCTTTTTACATCAACCTAAACACAAAAATCTATGGGATTTAAATCTGGTGACCTAGGAGGCCAAGGTGCAGATTCTCCTCTGCCTAAGGGTATTTTGTATGAACGATTAATTTACGGAACAATGTTTATTGGTGGTTCTTTGCTTGTTTCAGCTTGTACTTTTCATACGTAAATTATTGAGCATCACTTTTAAAACATCCTGTATATTGACACGAGATGCTGTTCTATTCTTGAGGATGATTTAACGACACAAGCTTATCGCTGTTTATACTCATCATTAGGGTTAGGTTTATATGCACGAATAACTCTGAAATAAGCTGAAATGCAGGGGAATGTGCAGGGAGCCCTTCAGATCTCTCTCTGACACATCGTCAAGTGAGATGTACTGCCTGATAGCGTACATATTAACCAGAACCTCTGTCAGATGATAGATGACGTATTTACTTGAAATTCTTCAGAACCGAGATTCCACTATCAAGTTTTATTTCTAATAAATAAAAACCTATTCATTTCTTGCTAAAAAATATTGCATTTTATTTATATACGGGGTGAGTAAAAGGTATGGAACAATGCTTGTAACTTTATTATTATTAATTTTATGAAGAAACTATTTATACAAAAGCTGTAGAGTATCAAAGAAGGAATATTTTGAACATGTTTTCAAGTACTGTACTTTTCATTTATAAAGGGTGTGCTAATGAGTCTTTTTCTTAAATAGCACCATGTAGGGTAAACATTGGTAATTTCGTGATAATTTCATGAAAATTAATTTAAAATGCAAATGTGTAAATATATCCTTATTCCGATTTTTTCATCTAAAAGACGATAATTTGCTGTACAAATCTGGAGACATAAAAGATTGGACACGTTCTAGATCAAGTGCCAAAAACCACTTTTACGACTTGAGCTAAAAGGTTGGTTATTTCGTGATAACGTTGGTAATTTCGTGATATTACATTGATAATTTCGTGAGAGGTAGAAGAATTGTGGAAAAATTCATTAAAGTCAAATGAAATTCTCATTTATTGTTACAAGACTTCAAACATAGTAATTCCGTCTAATATTCATAGCAAGAAAACATAGAAATACATATCAATACATAATATGAATGAAATCAAAGTAAAAATTGAAATTGAAAAGGGATTTTCTTTGCCCTGAAAGGGTGAACACTTTTATTGCGGACTTTACTATAGCCTATATTACTAGGGTAACTCCAAAATTAATGCATAACATTTGTTTAAAAATTATATTTTTATCCTACAGCTTTGCTATTTTCACAGAATGTAGATACATCCTTTAGGAACAAAATGTCACTTCTCCACATAATCCCCGTCCCTTTCAACTGCCTCACGTAACCTAGGAACGAGGGCCTGTAGACCAGCACGGTAAAAATCTGGACCAACCCCTCTGAGCCACTCTTTAGCAGCGTGCACAAGAGAGTCAACTTCTAACCTCGTTCCGCGAAGGGATCCTTCAGTTTACTAAAGAGATGGTAATCGCATGGTGCCAGTTCAGGACTGTAAGGCGGGTGTTTCAGTGTTGTCTATCCGAATTTTCTGATCTGGTCTGTGGTCTTGTGACTGACATATGGCTGTGCGTTGTCGTGCAATAGCAGAACATTCTGCTTCTTCCGATGTCGTCGAACAGGACTCAGTCGAGCTTGAAGTTTCTTGAGAGTTGCCACATACGCGTCAGAATTAATGGTGGTTCCGTGTGGCATGATGTCCATAAGCAAGAGTCCTTCTGAATCGAAAAACACAGTAGCCATAACGTTTCCTGCCATAGGTGCATTTTTGAATTTCTATTTCTTTGGTGAATTTGCATGATGCCACTCCATTGTCTGCCTCTGTCTCCGGTACAAAATGGTGGAGCCATGTTTCATCTTCTGTCACAATTCTTGCAAGTTAGTCATCTGGCACTTATCATTGACACTTAGCATGGTAACAAATCAAACGGAAGGTACAATGAACCCATTGCGTCCCCTTTTCGTTTTTGTTATCACATCTTATCTTCAGATTTCTAAAATTCGTATTGTAATACAAATTTTAAAATAGTATAAAATGTAACGCTTAATACTCAACAAAATGTCGCCTCAAACAGCTAAGATTTCTATCAGTAAAGCTAAGCCTATATGGCGACTACAGCTGTATCTAAAATTCCAAAAACAATCCCTAAAATTTCATTAAGATATAATAAATCTTTGTACCAAATATCATATGCTTACCTTTAGTAATAAGCCTGTAATGTAATTACAAACATCCACAAAATTTGTACGCCTGAGAAGTCGACGCTAACTTGCTCTCTCCAAACATAAAAGCTCACTGAAGCAACTACAATAGTCACACAAAGCGTAGCTGTATGTTTCTGGAAACTGGATAACATATGCAATCCCTTGGCGGAAATTTGAATCTCGTAACACCATTGGTTAGTTCACGAAAGAGCAAAGAAAAAGTATCACGGAATAACCACTGCCACGAAATTACCACTTACTCACAAATGAAACACGGCATTTTTGTGTAGCAGGATTGTTACCAAGTAACATACCATTCATAATTCACGTATTTCAGCAGAGCTTTGATATTTTCATACGTCTCTTTGAGATGTACTTAATGTGCAACGGATATTGAGCCAAACAAATTTCCATTATGTAAAAGCACACCTTTGAGGCTACGTTTTGACGACTCTATAAATAATCTCCACTGACTTCAATTATAAGAGACGTTAAAGAAATTGAATAAATTCTCAATATCACAACAAAAAACTAGTAGAGTCTTCTTCTTTAAAGAATTTTATTAATTCCAACTATTCCCTCTTACCAAAATAAAATTTCCCTTCCTCACAATAAAAGTTCCCTTTATGGAACTTACGTTTAAATAAAAAATAAGTTCACTTGATTTGCAAAAAAACTACGTGATAGAAAAAAAAACTAATTACAGATCTGAAATCACCATAAAAATACTTCCGTGCAAGATCGTGCGTATTTGCTTGGTTTCCGAACAAAACCAATCCGCGGAAAGTCTAAAATTCCACATTCAGTATTCCCAACTTAACACACATAACAATTTCCCTCTTCTTACCGCTTAAGTGACATATTGATTTTACTGCTTTAGGCTTTTAACATATTATTTTTAGAGACGTTTAACATAGTAATAATTATAAATTGGAAACTTACCACTGCAATTTCACCTAAATTGCACTGTTAATTATTGTTTTTAAATATTTGCAAAAATTAAGTAAACTCTACAACTGCACTAAAGTTACTGCATTCGTGATGGAAGTAACATTAAGGAAGCCGTGAAAAAATCAACAAGATTCTAGGCTCCTTGACCGGCAAAATTAAACTTGCCGATGTTATTACTGCAATATGTTATATAAATAATATTGTTAAAATATTAAAATGAAAAATAAATCATTACATAACCTTACCGTTGTTTTAAGTTCGAATTTATAGACTGGGGGGAAAAAAGACAGACGTATATCACGGCCTGCTGGAGTATAGTAAACACAGAAAACATTTTAAAGCAACAATGTTGAAGATAGATATTTTTGTTTTGCAAATTTTCCGTCATTGAACAGAAACCAAGATGGAGATTTCATTGCAACTAATTAGAAATTCCTCTTTCAGGTATGTAATAAACGATCTTCGCACAAAATAATGTACGATACACGAGCGGTATGTTTTCTTTCAATTCTCGGAAATTAAAAAAGCTCAACTACGTTTCGCTTTTTCAAACTTTTCCTCGAATATGAAAACTTCAACATACCGCTCTTGTAACGCATATTACTATAGGAACACATAAAATTACAGAAACATAGAAAATCATGTTGGGTAGTGATTATTATTGCATCGCCATTGTATGTGTCCTATTTGATACACTTGCAGTGGATAAATAGCGCCCTTCCCCAAGCATCGCTTTTCCAGTGATTCTCGCTGGATCCCAGACAGGCTGTGCACTTTAAATGAAGACATTCCTCACGGCTGAAGATGGAATCGCGTGTGATGCAGGGCAGTCGTCCCCTGGCCACTGCAGGCGCACAAAGAACCGGCGAAGCTGTTGTGTTGTCCCTACTTAATTGCGAGCTTCTGTTTCTCTTTAATTAGGGGACTCCCCGCGATAACGCCATTGTTTTCATAAACTAATGCCGCTCTATTCTTCGCGCCCTTTCTTCTCCGCATAATGGCGACACTGCCCTATAATTCCAGCCTTGCTCGTTGTTCCTTGCCCGTCCTCTCCGCGATTTACGTGTGCGTCCACCCATTTGCCACTCTCATTCTTCCATTTTATGTAAAAACTCATTCTCTGACGCCATTTTTACAGTTTTTTTTTTTCCTTTTTTTTTCAAGCGTCTGTGATACCGGTCTGAAAAAGTCATTATTCATCTCCCCCTTCCTCTTTGCCTTATGTTCTCTCCAGTTATCTTGTCGCGGTTAAAGGAAAGGACTTTCTACTATATTTTAATATAATGTGTCCAAGATCTATTTGACATTTTTTTCTTTATGATCCTGGCATAAACATGATCTTCCTTGATGGAAAAAAATGCTCGAGATTGTTGAGGCGTTCGAAAATATATTATGATTAGAGATTGGCACAATAATTTGTAACTGTGGGAATTTATGTGAATGGAGTTACGGTTAAAAAATTGCCATGTGAATGTCAAAGGTGTCAGACTCCTAAGTTATTAATTTGCAATTCATTTTATATTTCAGATGTGTCTAGTAATGTCATAAAACAATGTATATAAATTTCAATCAAAGACACAACTATCTTTGTATAATGCTGTCTGATTGACATTGAGTAATTTGCAATTCATTTTATACAGGGTGTTTCAAAAATACGGGGCATAATTTCAGGTTTGTATTTCCCACATGTAGACAATCAAAATAGTTCATTACAACATGTGTCCGGAAATGCTTTATGGCCTTCACAACATTGAAATTCACCGGAACGTTTTTCTTTCCGCAGGTCGTTGCCGTCAAAGGAGACATTAAGAGGGCACTCTGACAGTTCATTCCGAGGCGAAGGTTACATTCAGTGTTGTGTAGGCGTTAGACTGTGCGACATGTATTCAAATCAAGAGCTGGCAGAGATACACTTCATGTACGGTAAGGCGGACGGCAATGCTGTGCTGGCTCGTCGTTTGTACCAGGAGAGGTACCCACAGCGACAATGTCCAGATGCATGATGGCGCTCCTGCACTCTTCAGTCGTACGGCTCGCCGGTACTTGGATCGAAAGTTTCCTGATCGATGGATAGGTAGAGGTGGCCCAATTGCTTGGCCTCCACGCTCACCTGATCTTAACCCTCTCGATTTCTACTTGTGGGGCCATTTAAAATCATTAGTTTATTCGTCTCCGGTGCCTGATTTGGAATCCCTTCGGAATCGAATTGTGGCATGTTCTGAGGACATACGCAATACTCCTGGAGTTTGGGATCGTGTTCGTAGGTCAATGAGACATCGATGTGAGGTCTGTATTCAAGCAGGAGGTGGACATTTTGGACATCTTTTGTAATGACAACGACCTGCGGAAAGAAAAACGTTCCGGTGAATTTAAATGTTGTGAAGGCCATAACTCGGAAATGAAGCATTTCCGGACACATGTTGTAATGAACTATTTTGATTGTCTACATGTGGGAAATACATATCTGAAATTATGCCCCGTATTTTTGAAACACCCTGTATTTCAGATGTGTCTAGTAATGTCATAAAATAATGTATATAAATTTCAATCAAAGACACAACTATACAACTATAATTGTGTCTTTGATTGAAATTTATATACATTATTTTATGTCTTAAGTTATTGTTTAAAAATCGCTGTATCAGCTACAATGTTATTTAACATCGGTCATTTCGGTGATAACGAGTTAGTATTTGGCTAGAAAAGGCCATAGAATTACCTGACGATCATCTTACAGTTGAAAAAAGAATCTCGAAAAGAAACTCAGTCAGGTAATCAGTCTAAGCGAGAATCGAACCCGCGACCGAGCACATATCGAATCAGAAGGCAAGCTCGCCTAATGTTCAGTGTTTTTAAGTAGTGATGATGATGTTAATGATGATGATAGTGGCAATCATTACTAGGGCCAGAATTCCTATGGAAATGCATATTTTTATTGACCAGTTGAAAGTCGTGCAAAAATATTTCTATACATTTTTTAACTCCTGTGATGAAAAATATGCATAGCCAATCGTGAATATTTTTGCATATTTCGGATATTCATACATACAATAGACTATTGCTAATACAGTATGAGGCAAAACGAAGAACATTGAAATTATCGCTCATCTGATGTCCACGTTTACCCAGCAGGGAAGTATTTATTTATTTTATATTATAGTTTGTATTCAGTGCTACAATTATGGTTCTTACAAGAGAGGAGAAAGTGTTTATCGTCAAGCATTAATCCCAACACTGAATATACAATATCTTAAACTGTCATATAAAATAAATAAGTAGGCCTACTGGTTGCTAGGGAAATGTGGACAGCAGATGAGCGATAATTTCAGTGTTGTTTGTTTTGCCTAATACTCTATATTGTAGTATACTTTAAGGATCTTGTATAAAACTCCAAATTTTGCGATTTTGTAAAACAAATAAATAAATTAATTAATTAATAAATGAATAAATAAATAAAACAAGTAAACAAATAAACCAATAAATAAATAAACAATTAAATAAATAAACAAACAAATAAACAAAAAACAAACAAATAAATAAACAAACAAACAAATAAGTAAACAAATAAACAAACAAATAAACAAATAAACAAACAAATAAACAAATAAACAAACAAAAAATTAAACAAATAATTAAGCAAATGAATAAACAAACAAATAAACAAATAAACCAATATATAAATAAATAATTAAATAAATAAATAAACAAACAAATAAACAAATAAACCAATAACTAAATAATTAAATAAATAAATAAACAAACAAAAACAAATAAACAAATAAATAAACAAACATGTAAACAAATAAATAAACAAACAAATAAACAAATAAACCAATAACTAAATAAATAAACAAACAAATAAACAAATAAACCAATAAATAAATAAATAATTAAATAAATAAATAAACAAATAAGTAAACAAATAAACAAACAAATAAACAATTAAGTAAACAAATAAACAAACAAATAAATAAACAAATAAGTAAACAAATAAATAAATAATTAAATAAATTAATAAATAAGTGAATAAGTGAATAAATAAATTAATTAATTAACAAATAAACGAAATAAATAAATGAAGAAATAAATAAACAAATAAACTAAGAAATAAACAAATAAACAGAGAAATAAATAAACAAACAATAAAAAACAAATAAATAAATAAACAATTAAACAAACAAACAAATGAATAAATGAATAAATAAATAAGTAAATAAGTAAATAAATGAATAGATAAATAGATATATAAATAGATAGATAAATAGATAGATAAATAGGTACATAAATAAATAGATAAATGGATAGATACATAAATAAATAAATAAATAATTGAATAATTTAATGAGTAAGTAATTAAGTAATTAAATAAATAAGTAAATAAATAAATGAATAAATAAGTAAAGAAATAAATAAATAAGCAATGAAATAAATAAACAAATAAATAAACAAACAAATAAACAGAAAATAAATAAACAAACAAATAAATAAATAAATAAACAATTAAACAAACAAATAAATAAATTATTTAATAAATGATTAGATAAATAGATATATAAATAGATGGATAAATAAGTACATAAATAAATAGATAAATTGATAGATAAATAAATAAATAATTGAATAAGTAAGTAATTATGAAATTAAATAAATAAGTAAATAAATAAATGAATAAATAAGTAAATAATTAAATAACCAAATAAATAAATAAGTAAAAAAGTAATGTAGTAGGTCTCTGGATTTTGTAATTACCAACATACAATATTTTTTAGTTAACTATATTCGATGAATGGAAATGTCTTGCTTATGAAGGGTAGCTGTGGAAAAACCAAGACAGTTTATTGTTGTCCATTTTTTACTTTTGTTCCTTGAACTACTGCACATCAAGAAGCATTCGCAAAGATTCCTTCCTGTCTGACTCTTTAACATTCCTACGCGCCTTTGTCTGTTCCACTTACTCTTAGTTCCGGGCCTGCAGTCCGGGTATCAAATGCAAAATTATTGAAAAGTTATTAATTTTCTCCAAATGTAACCTCCTATAAGAGGTATTTACCCTTATAGGAACGCAATCAGAGTTAGTACACTAAACGAAAATACCACATGTAACTATTGTACAAAGCGAAGTTTCATGAAAATCTGTAAAACAGGAGAAAAGTTATTGATTTTCCCTAAATGCATCAACCTATAAGAGGTAGTTTCCTTTATATAAACGCAATCAGAGTTTGTAGACAACACGAATTTACTAATTTATCTATAACTAGTATACGAAGTTTAATGAAAATCTGTTAAATAGGAGAAAAGTTATTAATGTTGTCTAGCCTACGGTTCGGATCACTGTGCAACGGTTAATTTCAGCACTAATGTGTATTGGAGCTTTTTTGCTTGTGTTAGTTTGTACTTTTCATCTGTAAATTATTTACCATCACTTTTGAAACATCCTGTATAAAATTTAGGGGACAGAAAGTAATATGAAACCAGAAGGCTTTGTTAGTGATTTTAAGAACTCCTAACCCACAGGAAACTTTTCTCACTGCGTTTACCGTCATTTTGCTCTAGTATCCTGGAGTATTTTTCAGTGTAAAGTGTACTTAAAAATGTACGTGATTGTTAATGAATTAGCCTATGTAAAGTTTACCTCTGAAGTCGAGGTACAAAGCAGGTCGAAGTAAGAGCTGTTGTCCCAGTGTTTTAACAGACTAGCGTGTGGCGGGCGACCTTGTCATCTAGTGCGAAACGCCTCAGCTATAATAGAGATGCCACTCAAAGCGTCATCGGCGAAGCTTAAAAAACAGTCTCCACTCCAGACGGGCATTACAAAAGTGTAGGGGACGGGGGGGGGGGTGAAGCTGGAAAGGAACTGCAGTCTTTGTTGTAGAGAGGAGTGGTACCTGCAGTCTTTGTTGTAGAGAGGAGTGGTACTTTTAAGTTTCTGTTACCGAACTCTATTAGAAAGCCTCGCGTTTACTAGCAAGCTTTCTTTCTTCCTTGTCGCCGAAGTCTTTGAACCCTGTCGGTGGTCAGATTGCCTTGCTCGTCATTCAATATATATTCATACATTTTTTCCCTTGTCGGTAGCTTTAAGCTTAAAATGTACATAGAAATTCTCTTAGGAGTAGAAATATTTTTTCTTCCCCCTCAGCCCCATCCACAGAAGATGAGACTCGTGTAGGTAATCTGCCCTCCTCACAGAGAGTTTCTTCTGCTACGCTTTGCTATGATTCAAAATAAATCTTCCAGATTTTTGGGGACAGGAAACTTCTTTCAAAGAAGCAGCCGCTACACGCATCTTGTGCTCAAGGAATATTGAAAATTTCGTGAGTGAAATATTGTGACGGTAGACTATTAATCATTCGTTATTCTAGATAGCTTATTTCATTATATTGCAATCTCCAAACCAAATGAACTTGTCTCATTATTTTGACTATTTCTCTTTATCAAATCGCCAATGAAATGTAAATATCTATTGAATTTCAACTAATCAAGCCAAACTTTATTTTATATTTTTAATGACTAGGTTTATAAAACACATCCAAAATGTATCTTAATGTTATTTTGTGTTAGTACTTCAAATAATATGAAATCAATAACAGTCTTTGTAATTTTATTCTCTTCAGCTCTAATCAACAATAAAAGAACTCTAGGTTACTTACTTACTTACAAATGGCTTTTAAGGAACCCGAAGGTTCATTGCCGCCTTCACAAAAGCCCGCCAGCGGTCCCTATCCTGTGCAAGATTAATCCAGTCTCTATCATCATACCCCACCTCCCTCAAATCCATTTTAATATTATCCTCCCATCTACGTCTCGGCCTCCCTAAAGGTCGTTTTCCCTCCGGTCTCCCAACTAACACTCTATATGCATTTCTGGATTCGCCCATACGTGCTACATGCCCTGCCCATCTCAAACGTCTGGATTTCGACCTTTTTACTGCTGATTTTATTCTTTTATGAACAAAGAATCCTGTTCCTAATTGGTGATTATTGTTTCCTTCCCCATAATACAAC
>NC_091118.1:206863028-206913028 GCF_040183065.1 Periplaneta americana | reverse complement strand
TTGTAACGTGTTTGAAGTGATCTTCCAGTCTGTCCAATGTAAAAGTCGTTGCAACTGTTGCATGATAGTTTGTAAACTCGTGTTAAGTTGTATTTTAGTTTCTTGAAAGATGATGCAGTCTTGTATGCGTTCTTATTTTCGTGTGTTAGTGTGATGTATTTTTTTCGTAATTATTTTTTCACAGCATTTCCTGTTTTCATAAACATGTAGGTGCTGAATGTGAATAAAATTTGTCACGTAGCAAAGAAAATAAAATCGCATGTACATCTATATTTTCGTACCGAATACAGAATGTTCCTTGTCAGAGATACCGAACACCTAGGTGCTTTTGAAAATCTTTGCACTGCATTTGTTGCAACAACATACAGTTTATTTTCTAACTTTATATCACAAAAAGTAAACACGAACAATATCGCAGAGATAATTAGATTACATCATAATATCTGCAGTGCATGTAACGAGATGCAGTGTGGAGACAAAAGAAAAACTATGAACTTAGCAACTGTCGTCACGCCATTTAAGAACAAACGAAATTCGATTTAGTTTATGTTATTACATTACGTCTATTTCAAGGACCAAAAACCGTGAAACTCATGTAACAAAGGCCTTATGGAATTGGGTTTCCCAGACGTGCATTGTGCGAAGAAAACACAAGCAGCAGCACAAACACAAGCGAATTAAAGGACGCTACAGGACAGGAAATGATGGTTTTCGAAAGTAGAGCAATTACAGCACGCTCTATGTCACTCCCAGAAATTTTTCAGTCTCTGTAATAGCGAACAATTCCAGGGCTTAAAGAATTTATTGAAGGTTCAGTCTCAAAGAATGAAACAATTGCCTGCCTTGTTCCTCTTTGGTATCGACACGTCTTTCAATAAGTTTGTCGAAATTTTTTAACAGGACGGATTATAACTGTGTGACATGTGCAATTTGTATTTTTTTTTATCGAATTCATCTTTCTTTAGGAGAACATTGAAATGTAAACAAATCACAGATTAATCTCATTTCTTACTATAGATTTAAAAATACGCTCGAAACTGCCATCTTGCTTTGATAATTCTTTCACAGTAAATGCACTTACTATATTCTATATATTATATATATTATTTTATATTTTTGTTTTCATATTTTCCTATAATGGTATATCTCTAATGTGATAAGTTGAGCTATATATAATCTTAATTTTCCTTATTGTGTGTACCTAAAAATATTGTATTCACTGTATGCTTTGTACTGCACTATTTTTTTACTACTATTATTATTATTATTATTATTATTATTATCATCATTATTACTATTCTTATTTTTCATCATCATTATTATTAATATTATTATTATTATTATTATTATTATTACCTCAGGTTGCGGATAGAGGAGACTGCCTCCAGATATGGAGGGTAGCTGCGAATATATTGAATAAGCAGTCGTGGACAGCCGATAAGGAGTGGTCCTCCAGCTTGGGGGTTGGGCTAAGGGCTAACAACCCATCACCGTAAAAAAACAGCTTGTTACGAATCCCTACAATAAGGTGGGATATGATGATGGAGACTGGATTAATCTTGCACAGGTTAGGGACCGATAGCGGGCTTATGTGAGGGCGGCAATGAACCTTCGGGTTCCTTAAAAGCCATTTGTAAGTAAGTAAGTACTATTATTATTATTATTATTATTATTATTATTATTATTATTATTATTATTATGAATAATTGTCTTATTTCTTTATACTTTGTATGCCTCATTTATTTTGACGTGCTGGTCACATATTTTTATGCTTTTTTCTTTCTTTGCTTATGTTATATATTATGTCTGATTTCTTCTTACTTGTTGTTTACATTTTATTATTATTATCTTATTCAGTTTTGTGTGTAAAATTGTAGTGTACTTTGTAAATTTGTAGTGTTTTTGTAACGCAGTCTTTACTCCTGGTTGAGTGTTAGAGAAGGCTGTATGGCCTTAACTCTGCCAGGATAAATAAATCATTATTATTATTATTATTATTATTATTATTATTATTATTATTATTATTATTATTATTATTCCGATATATATTTACGTAAATACGTTTTTAGTCTTATGTCAATTTGAAGGAGGAGATACACAGTTCACTAATATAATTTAACTGTATTTCAATATTTTTTCCCTCAGAATTTATATGTCCTTTAGAAATAAAAATTGACAGGCTTAATACGCAATATCTGTGCATCACTAAGCAAATTTGATGGTTTTGGAAATGTAATAGTTCTTTTTGAAATTATCCATATCAACTTATCAAGTATTTCGTTCATCTGGATATCTTTTAGGTGATAAATAAAAAAGCACTTAGAATATTTTAATAAAACTTTGCATTAATATACAGAGTGAACCATAAGCAATGTCATTAATTTCAAGGGTTTATTCTTCGAGATATTTCAAACAAAAAATGTAATATAATTTTGCTCGTTTTGCTTCTTTTTCGAAAAAAAGCAAGCTGCAAGTATCTTTATTTGTACGATTATATGCATGTAATTTACCAAAGTATTTTCCTAACCTAATATCCAATTTACGTATTTAAAAAGGTCTGGCATATTTTGTACATTGCATGTCGCACTCCCAGTAAAATAGTGTCGTAACTCGAAAATTGTGATTTGTAAAAACATGTATTTTCTTGTAAAATACTGCTGTGAAAATATTTTAATGGATAGGTACCAAGACCTTTGCTAACTTATTATTTTGTTATTATAATTTTATACCTCTAACTAATGAAACAATGTTGAAAATAATTTACAAATAGTACATTATGCAACGAGCCTATAATGATAGTAATTAAGAATCGAATATGGATATTTATGAAACGAGCGCAAGCTCGTTTCATAATTTTCATACGAGCTTCTTAATTACCATTATAGGCGAGTTTCATACGACTTTTTATGCTCGACCATATTTCTAACTTGAAATTACCGGTATTCAGATATATACATTTTATTTGTATCTGACAAGATCGGAAGTGACCTTGTTCTAGGTCGTGAATTGTGAGATGTGCGCAGACGCGAAAGTATTGATTTTTTCCGAGGAACAATAATGTCATTGACCTTGATGTAATCCCGTTAAACTTGGTATAACTTTGATTATTGAATTCGACATTGAAAAACGAGATGACAAATTGAATTTATTTGAATATTATTTACAATTAACGCTAATTATTATAGTAACAGAACATAACCTTCTGCGACAGTATTGGATTTCCAGCCTCCGTGACTTTTCGCTAATTCTCTTTCGATTGCATATCCGAGAATAATCGATACTTGCGGTTTTATAACGGTACAAAGCTGACTTGTCATTGGCTGAACACATGTAAGCTGAGTTATCATTGGCTGAAGACCTGTACTTTAATGGGTAGGTGTACTTTAATGACATTAGTTAAAGGACTGCTGCCAGGTGTATAATTACTACATTTCGGCATGGTCGAGCATAAACAATATTATATGATTTACGACAGTATTTTACTTGGAGTGCGATATCTGGATTCTTCTCTAATGCAGTATTTAATGACAGGCGTCTCAACTATATTCAACATGCAATTTTATGCACGTTGTAATATTCTAACTGCAATAAATGTTCAGCTGTTTTGTAGATAGGCCAATACATGAGCCGTTCTGAGCAGAAGTGGTGTAAGTCAAGAATGGGTAATGAGGGTTAAAGTAAACATTCTGTAAAATACAGCGCAAAGTAGCAATTAATATTCAATTTATTTAAACTATTAGTAATCAGTGGATAGCAAGAAGGATATATTAATTGCTACTTTGCGCTGTATTTTACAGAATTTTTACTTTAAACCTCATTACCCAATTTTGACCTACACCACTTTTGCTCTTAACGGCTCACATATAAAATATTTAGACTTGAGCATCTATATTTTGTGATCATTTTGCTTAATGAAAGCACGGGAAAAGTAATTAAACTGAAAAAAATATATATCAGGATTAACAACTTTTCAGCTGGGTACTTGATTAAATGAGTGTTCTAGTCTTACAAATTAACATGGAGGCATGAGATTAAATACTCAGTTATTAAATTCGCTCACTATGGCTACAATTCTGTTTGATTAATTTTGATGTATTAATTCACCAGAAAGTGTGATGATACCAGAGGAAGTAGGAGGATCTTCGACATCAGGGAAGAGATCGTCTAGCGCCCACCGTTCGAAGAGAAATCTACCCATAGCAGCTAGCGGCACAACCTCCAGTAGCTACTGTACGCGGTTCGATTCTCCGGCACCGTAAGTTTTCCCCGACGGCAACCGAGTCTTCATCTTCGGGAGACTGTTAATCGATTCCAGCCTGGTCGGAGGGCCAGGAGTGAAGAATAAGGATCAGACGGTGTGCCTACCCACCGGAGATCTGCTAGCCTGTCCATCTGACGGTGTCAACTGGGAGGCAGGCGGGATAGCTGCTACCACCCACTGCTCGGCTGAACTGCACCGGGGCGTGCATCCCACTAGACTTTAGATATTCATTTTAGTTTTATTACTATTTCTTATAAGGATCAGTTATGAGTGGCTGGAGGCAATAGTCGACCCTTCTGAGGGCCACTACAAATTAGGTGATGAACTTGTAGGTAATGTTAGCAAATGAGGTGCATATGCATGTGCTCTGGTGGGAGGTAAGCCCGCACTTTACTGATATCTGTCTGTTAATTACTATCAATAACTGTTAAGGTGTGTTATAGATATAAATTGGTCTAGCGCTTTAAAACTGAACGAGACAAAATTTGGCTGCGGTAACTGTCGAGAGAAAACCAAAAATAAATAAATAAATAAATGAGTGAGTGAGTGAGTGAGTGAGTGATTGAGTGAGTGAGTGAGTGAGTGAGTGAGTGAGTGAGTGAGTCAGTCAGTCAGTCAGTCAGTCAGTCAGTCAGTCAGTCAGTCAGTCAGTCAAATAATATTAAATTAAATTAAAATAAAATAAAATTAAATTAAATTAAATTAAATTAAAATTAAAAATTTAAAAATTAAAAATTGAAAATTAAAATTTAGAATTTAGAATTTAGAATTTAGAAATTAGAAATTAAAAATTAAAATTAAAAAACTAAAAATTAAAAAATTAAAATTAAACATTTAAAATTTAAAATTTATAATTTAAAATTTAAAATTTAAAAAATTTAAAATTCAAAATTTAAACATAAAATAAATAAATAAATAAATAAATAAATAAATAAATAAATAAATAAATAAATAAATAAATAAATAAATAAATCCAATCAATCAATCAATCAATCATGTTTAAGGATAAACTGAGCTTAAAAATTCTTTAACATTGAAAAATTGTGTATGTTGCAAAGAATCTCGCTACATTGTCATGCAGGTATGCCCCTTCATTCAGCCGTTTTGGCCGTTTTTCAATTGAAGGCCTGCACGCTCTGGATGGCTCTCTTAATATTTACACTGAATTTTTCCCAATTTGCATTTTTGTTACATAACTATTGATTTACTAAAAGAGCTGCTCCTTGTCCAAATTTTGCACTACGTACTTCATATTTTGTATGTATTCTTAAACCTCAAGATTTTAGGGGGAAATGATCTTTTCTGCTACACATCACAATTTTTACCTGTTTTTCGCATTCGACATCGCAAAGAATTTTTTTCTTAGCTCTTGAAGAATAATACTTATGGCTTTTAGAGAACCCGGAGATTCATTGCCGTCCTCACATAAGCACACCTAACTTCTCAACTGCAACAGTCAAGATTGAAAATTCAAGCTTTCTAAATTTCAACCAATCAAGTTAAGCCAGCAGACCACCAACGTTGAAGGAAAAAAAGTATGTGAAAAATCATATAAAATTGAAATGTAATGTGATAATGAATTCTATTTTTTAGATATAAAATTCTGAAATTTCCAAGGGGGAACGTGAATTGTCATCACTGACTACGGCTGAAATATCAGCTGATTAATTTTGATACATTTGTTCAACAGAAAGTGTGACGACAGAGTTTTGGCCCGCAAAGGTAGCAGTGCAAGGACAAGAATCTTCGGCATCTGGGAAAACGTCACGAAGTAGGGGAGAAGTGGGTACAGTAAGACAGGGAAAACAGTTAGACATTTTTTATTAGATGGTAAATTTTGATGTTGAGATGTTGGTAACAGTGGAGTTGTATGTTGCGTGAGTAAAGTAACAGTATTTTCATACTCGATTTGATTCTAGTTATAAAGGTGAGTGATAAAAAAAATAATTGGTAATTTTTTACTCTAGAAGTAAAATTTTGGCTTGTGTTTAATGAAGGTTATATTGGATATACAAATGACATATAAATATGAATGTCTTGTTACCTAATACTATGGTATTTGAGATTATGTTTGGCAAAGTTTCGTCTTTCTTGTTTTAATTTTGTAGTGATGGCGTCATTTTTAAATGAACTATGCGTAAAGGGAACAGTGAGACATGCCATTGAAGGGTACACTGAGACGTCTCACTGTCCCCATGTACCAATGATTCGCAAAAACAAACTGTAATTATATTACATTTACCAGTAACTAACATTAAAAATGAACATACTAGTAACCAATTCAGGAACTGTAGCTTAAAATAATGGATACATAACATTTTAATGATTTCATAGATGAAAAATTATTCACAAAATTTAAGAAAATGTTGAAAAATAATAAAAATTACATTAAATTCTTATAATTATAAGCTTTGTTGTCACCAAAAAGTTTTAAATGTCATGGAAAATTCACTTTTCCAAATGTTCCAGATGGTTTCGAAGTCAGACATCAAAATGATTCTAAATAAGCCTACAAAACATGTCAAGATAAAGAGACAGCAAGTTTTTGTTTCCATTTGAAATAAATGTAAATCATTTCAATGTCCGTTAATAGACACTGTGGTGTCTCACTTTACCCTCCTGAATGGGGACAGTGAGACATTTGCATTTTTTTCACAAACACGTATTATATATTATGTCCTTTATCTATTAACATTTTTATGTATGTATTATTATACTCCATGTTTTAATGTCTATTTCTCTTGCACTTGATTTTAAAAATACTTGAATTATCACTTGCATTCATATGTCTTAATATTTTGTGTCTCACTGTACCCACTACTCCCCTATCCAGCGTTCGTCGATTTCTGGCAGTTTGGAGGAGGGACCTGTTCGTTGCAGCCAGCGGTACAAGCTTCAGCAGTCTACTGTACGTGGTTCGATTCTCCGGCTGTGCCGCTGTTCTCCAGCGGCAACCGAGTCTTTATCTCCTGAGGACTGTTGATCAAATCCAGCCGTGGCCAGGAGGCTCGACGTGAAGAATACGGATCAGACGGTGTGCCTACCCACCGGAGTTCTGCCGGCCTGTCCACCTAACGGTGTCAACTGGGAGGCTGGCGGGATAGCAGCTACCACCTGAGTGGTAGCGGCTGAACTATACCGGGCCGTGCGCCCCATTAGACTTTAGATCTTCATCTTAATTTTATTTTTATTCCTTCTTTAAGGACCTCAGCCGAGAAACAGTAGTCGACCCTTTTGAGGGCCACTAGAAATTTTGGTGGTGGACTTGTAGGTAGTGTCAGTAAGTAAATGAATGTTGTCTGGCGGGAGGTAACCCGTACCTGACTTGTATATATTAATTAGTAGCAGTAAATTACAGATATATGGTAATGAATGACAGTAAAATAAATTGTCCTAACGCTTTAAAAAATTAACTTGATCAAATTTGGCTTTGACAACTTCGCAAAAAAAAAAAATCACAAAGAGAAAACGTTATTTTAAATATTATGAGACACAATTGTAACGATACAAAAACAACAAATGTACAAAGGTATTTGAACAACACAACGGCACTATAAATTTACAGGAAAGTTAAAACTGTATGGAGTCAAGAACCATATATCTATCTATCTATAGAGTGAGAAAGAAGTGGATGTAACCCCCTTTTATTTCGCGAAGATTTGTGTTGTCGTGTGTTGGTAACCTAGGTAACCATGCAGTGGGAGTAATAACCGGCATCGCACAGAGGTAGAATTACGAGCATCCGTGCCAGATATCTTCACGCACGCGACCCAGGATTATCTTCACAAAACATCTGCCGGAGCAAGGCGCAGAATTCAGCTGTGCTACAACAATGATGGTCTCCATAACGATGTAGAGGACGCTCAGCGTATAAGGTAGTGTGCATATCAAGCATTCAATCATAACGTTCAGTGTCAAGGGGTTACGTCCACTTATCTGCTATTACATGTTTGGAAGAGTTTGTTATAATGCGTGGGGATCACAGTATATTTTAAAGTAATGTTATTTCGCTCTTTAAAACAACATAATTGAGACTTTTTATTAAAAAAAAGGCTTCCACATACAATGTCAAACAATAAACAATGAGTATAAACGTTTTTATAATAGTGTCTGTGAAAATGGTACCAGACGAAGAAACGAAATTTCAGAAATCTTCTCTCCAGCGTTTAATTCCTGGATGAAAAACTAAGTCTCAGTTGTGGTATACGTCACAAGCCGATTTACGCCAATTTCCCCTTCCCTCAATACAGAGCAATTCACATGATAAGGTAGAGAGCAAAGTGCTGCATTGGAGTTAAATCGCTCGCTTGAACTCGGTCGAATGTCGCACGCTCGAGTGAGATAAGATCGGTCGTGATACGCTCGTAATAAATAGAAGCACAGTACAAGGTCATCTCACCGACATGCCTTATCTTGTATGGAAGGCGACAGATAAGATACACATATGTTTTGCTCACACGGTAAAAATAAGGCTTTATTTTCTACGTTTATGACAAACGTTTAATGGAACGTACCAAAACAGTAACATGAAGTTATAAATAAAATAGTATGAAAAACTTCGCTATACAGTTATTATTCCTAATTAATAATTATTCAATATTTGATTTACCACATATATAATATGATAGGTCCATACATAATGTTCCGCCTATATACTGCGACAATGTAGAAACGTTTTACAAAATATTATTATATAGCAGTAGATTAATAACAATATTAGTGCAGAGATAACGTCACAGAAAATATAATAAAACGAATAATCATGCTGCAGAACTATTACAGACCCAAAGATTGATACACTAATTATTAGAGATTATTATTATTATTATTACTAGAAAACTTGATATATTTCTTGCATTATCGTAATTATGTTCTCCGTTTATAATAATTACATTTACATCCAATAACATCTATCAGATGTGGCAAAAACAAAATCACTCCTGTGTGTGGGGGGGACATTTACTTACAACATTTATATTACATTTTAAAGCAAGTTTTGTAGTTGTACTATGGAGAGGTTAGTTAAACACTGCAAAGTTTTGAAATGATAAACATCTATGATGTTACTACACAGTTCATCACTGTAACAAGAACGAATGTCTAACGCTCGGCTTATACCGTTCGAGGATTTATCGCTCGCGACAATTTTACCCATCATGCATGTGCGCTAACTATGGGATTATGCTATGAAGTACTTGGCGCTCGAGCGAAAACGTCCGATGCAGACCTCTGGTAGAGAGAGTTTTTTATTCACTGTCTAGTGGTGGAATTCAGCGCAATGTCTTTCGGAAAATATCAGCTTAAAGAGCAACGGGTAAATTATACTTCTGCATTCTAAACTATCACAAAGCCCGTATGAGTTCTACATACGTATGTGAGGAAACATTCTCGAACAGTAACTTCAATAAGAGCGACGATCGCTTTAAATTGACAGATGCACGTCTGATTTCTGTTCTCAGGCAGTACAGTCTAATATAACTGAAGCAATGAACAGAAAATGAATGTAGAGGTCTGTAGCACGTTGTAGTTAAAGCGAAGTTAATTATACAAATGATTTTCCGTTATATTCACATGAGAATTTACATTTGATTTAGTTTTCATTATGAGATCAATAAGCCTATAGCCAATTTCACTTAAGGAGTTCGGTACAGCTTACAGCAGTAAAATGTTTGGAAATATTCAACATTTTTTTCCTCCATTACTGTATCTTGTACAACAATGAAAATTGGTATGTGTAAAACACTGTCTTTCTGCTATATGAAAAAAAAAACTATTTTTACGATTTAAAAAAAAATATTTATATTTTATTTTAAAATTCAAAGTTCACTGTGCAGTGATGGAGCGTTTCCCTCATAACTCATAAGCTTGTTAACTTTTTCATGTTCTCTCTCTTTTATTTTACTGCTGAAACTCATGTTTACAATATCGTGTTCTTTCAACTACATTCCTTAATAAACAATATATTTTTTTATTTTGTGTTAGATATTTAACCATTTTTAAAAATGAATTTATTTTTTATCAGACAATCTATCAAAGTTAGAGAAGTGATTTTACATCATATTGTAGATATGACATGCATAAATAGACATAAAAAAATTTCATCAAAGAATGTTGGATACTTTTTCAGTTATGAGGGAAACGCTTCATCACTGCACAGTGAACTTTAAATTTTGAAAAAAAAAAAAAAATATTTTTAAATCGTAAAGATATGTTTATCATACAGCAGATGGACAGTGTTTTACATATACTAATTTTCATTATTGTACAGACAGAGTAATGGAGGAAAAAAATGTTGAATATTTCTAAAATTTTACTCCTTTAAGCTGTACCTAACCCCTTAAACTAGAAGTTAGCACTTTTATACTTTAAAAATATCATAGATGATTTAAGGGGAGAGGATGATAATTTTTGGTGAAAAATGAGTGAATTAAAAAAAAATCTTTAAAATACTCTGTGATATGTGTGGAATGCATAGCATAACATTTTGTGGGTATTTGTGCCCTTATCGGATGTTGAGTCGCCATTTTTAAACTTCCTGCGTTATGCATTTTTAAATCACTCGCCCACTTTTATTGTTGCTTGCGGTAAATTAAATATTCAATTTCTTTTCTTTAAAAAAAACTCTTCGATATGTGTGGAATGCATTGCATAACATTTTGTGCCCTTATCGGATGTTGAGACGTCATTTTTAAACTTCCTGCGCTATGGATTTTTAAATCACACGCCCGCTTTTATCGGTTTCCAGTAACTTCATTTTTTTTGCTACATTGCCAGACAAAAATAGATATAATTTCTGAACTATTAAAGATACATGCATGAAATTTAGAACACACATTCTTTAGACTATTAGGAAACTTTTCTCTGTAACAGAATTTTGTTAATTGATATCATTTTAAAAATACGTCCGTTTATTTGCAAGAAAGGAAATCAGAAAATTGTTATTAAATTTTAATTGTTTATTTTACAAACGTAGGGACCAATATCAAAATTATGTTACAGACAGTTTGTAGAATATTCTTTTGCAAATACATTGCATAAAACTGTTTGAATCTATCTTTAAAAATGGTTTAGATATATCGGTTTTAGTACAATCCTGCATTGGGTATATTTTTTTTTTTAAATTTGGGCCCCCAAATAATTTTTTTTTTTCAAAATATTCTTATTTGGTTGAGTTGTCACAACTATGAGCTCTCTACATAAAAAAAAATAATATTTTACACCAAATAGGAAAAAACTTTAAAAAATACCATCCTCTCCCCTTAATTTTTAGATACAATCGTATTATACAGATATAAATACCAATAAAAGGATAAGGTATTTATTCTGATTGCTTATCGTAGCAATATTTTTTAAAGAAAATACTTAAGTATTTTTATTCAATACTAAAATTTTCCTAATGTACTAATACTGCAACAAGAATATGTGTTGTTTAAACATTTAGGGCCGTATTCATAGACACTTTTAGCGCGAGCTTCCGGGTGGATGATCAGCGAATCTAACGTTTTTCATATTCTTAAACCAATGTTAGCGATATGAAAAATTCGTCCCTCCTCTGGCAAAGTCGGGGCTAGTTTAGCACGCTCGTAGCGGGGCTAGCGAAATGTCTATGAATAGCACCCTATGTATCATCAGTCCACTTTAACAAATTGAATTTAATGAGAAATTTTGCATTTAAGTATTTCCAAATCTTTTTTTTTTCTTACTCTTAAACTTATTGCATTCGTTTTCAAACAATTAGACATCTAACGCCTTTAACCCGAATCTGTTCGTTATGTTTAATGTTATAATTATTGTGGTCGGAAATACTTTCGCCATTTTGTGCGCGAGCACCATTTTGTTGTCATCCGCCACATGTTGTCATAGAAACATCATTCAACGCTCGTGGACTGTGGAAGGGGAACCAATGCTTTTCTTATGCTTCCACCACTCTCTCTGTCAGTCTAAATTCCTGGTTTATTTTAATAAAATATCAAATCGCTTTAGGTCTATATAAAAAGTGTATTACGCCACAATTTGCATTATTTTTAATTGATTCAATTCATGCACTAGATTTATAGATAGATAGATAGATAGATAGATAGATAGATAGATAGATAGATAGATAGATAGATAGATAGATAGATAGATAGATAGATAGATAGATAGATAGATAGATAGATAGATAGATAGATAGATAGATAGATAGATAGATAGATAGATAGATAGATAGATAGATAGATAGATAGATAGATAGATAGATAGATAGATAGATAGATAGATAGATAGATAGATAGATAGATAGATAGATAGATAGATAGATAGATAGATAGATAGATAGATAGATAGATAGATAGATAGATAGATAGATAGATAGATAGATAGATAGATAGATAGATAGATAGATAGATAGATAGATAGATAGATAGATAGATAGATAGATAGATAGATAGATAGATAGATAGATAGATAGATAGATAGATAGATAGATAGATAGATAGATAGATAGATAGATAGATAGATAGATAGATAGATAGATAGATAGATAGATAGATAGATAGATAGATAGATAGATAGATAGATAGATAGATAGATAGATAGATAGATAGATAGATAGATAGATAGATAGATAGATAGATAGATAGATAGATAGATAGATAGATAGATAGATAGATAGATAGATAGATAGATAGATAGATAGATAGATAGATAGATAGATAGATAGATAGATAGATAGATAGATAGATAGATAGATAGATAGATAGATAGATAGATAGATAGATAGATAGATAGATAGATAGATAGATAGATAGATAGATAGATAGATAGATAGATAGATAGATAGATAGATAGATAGATAGATAGATAGATAGATAGATAGATAGATAGATAGATAGATAGATAGATAGATAGATAGATAGATAGATAGATAGATAGATAGATAGATAGATAGATAGATAGATAGATAGATAGATAGATAGATAGATAGATAGATAGATAGATAGATAGATAGATAGATAGATAGATAGATAGATAGATAGATAGATAGATAGATAGATAGATAGATAGATAGATAGATAGATAGATAGATAGATAGATAGATAGATAGATAGATAGATAGATAGATAGATAGATAGATAGATAGATAGATAGATAGATAGATAGATAGATAGATAGATAGATAGATAGATAGATAGATAGATAGATAGATAGATAGATAGATAGATAGATAGATAGATAGATAGATAGATAGATAGATAGATAGATAGATAGATAGATAGATAGATAGATAGATAGATAGATAGATAGATAGATAGATAGATAGATAGATAGATAGATAGATAGATAGATAGATAGATAGATAGATAGATAGATAGATAGATAGATAGATAGATAGATAGATAGATAGATAGATAGATAGATAGATAGATAGATAGATAGATAGATAGATAGATAGATAGATAGATAGATAGATAGATAGATAGATAGATAGATAGATAGATAGATAGATAGATAGATAGATAGATAGATAGATAGATAGATAGATAGATAGATAGATAGATAGATAGATAGATAGATAGATAGATAGATAGATAGATAGATAGATAGATAGACGGAGGGACGGACAGACGGACAGACGGACAGACGGACAGACAGACAGACAGATATATGAATTTAATGTCATCCAGCGATTTACAGCAATAGACAACGTCAGAGTAGATATATATATATATACACACATATATATATATATATATAATACATGACTACTAAAATATAAATAAATGTAAGAATAAAAATATAATAATAAATATACAATCACCATATAATCACAAAAACAGGTTAAAAGTTTTAAAATAAATAGTATAAAATCAGGTTAAAATGTACAGATTTGTCAATTACATGAGGTTAAAACAAATAGTATCTAAAACGTAATATTGCTAAAATCATTGACACTATAGATTGGATTTGCCATCAAAGTCCTTCTCACCATCCTTCTGAAAGTAAAATATGACGTGTTTCTTATATGCAATGGTAAAGAATTATAAAGCAAATCAATATTTCAGGTATAACTCCCTGTAAAGTTGATTTGAATAATTTCGAGGGAAAAATTGTTCCGGAGCCGGGTATCGAACCCGGGACCTTTGGTTTGACGTACCAACGCTCTACCACTGAGCTACCCGGGAACTCTAACCGACACCGATCCAATTTTTCCCTCTATATCTACAGACCTCAAAGTGGGCTGACAACCGTCAAGCAACCAACTTCGAGTGCACACTAACTCCGTGTGATTTGCATAATACACGTCACTGTTCGTTAACAGAAAACCACAATTTAAGTCACACGGAGTTAGTGTGCACTCGAAGTTGGTTGCTTGACGGTTGTCAGCCCACTTTGAGGTCTGTGGATATAGAGGGAAAAATTGGATCGGTGTCGGTTAGAGTTCCCGGGTAGCTCAGTGGTAGAGCGTTGGTACGTCAAACCAAAGGTCCCGGGTTCGATACCCGGCTCCGGAACAATTTTTCCCTCGAAATTATTCAAGAATTATAAAGTTTATAAGACATGGAAATAAAACTATTGCTTGTAGTAGTATATTTGTACTTGGTGAAATATATGTCAAGTCTGGAACGGGTAGAATAATTATGAATGGATGAACAAGTAGGAAGATTATGCACATTACGCTTAACTTACAGAAGGCAATCGAGAACAAACATTGACGGCAACGTAAGTATTCCTAGTTGTACAAAAAGTGGTTTACAGTGAGTTCTAGAAGAGACACCACAAATAATTCTCACTGCTCTCTTTTGAAGGACAAACAACTCAGAAACCGAAGTATGGTTGCCCCACAAAAGCCTATGGCCATAATAAACTGTAAGTAAAGAATTATAACATAATGTTTGTCTGAGGATTCGTAACATGAAAATTCCTTTATTAATTTTATTAACAAGATATTCTATGTGCGTACTCCAGCCCAGACCGGCTTCGAGGTGAATGCCTAGGAATTTAACTGAGGAAGACAAGTCAGTAATATTTCTGTTAAAAGAAAATTTAATATCTACAGTCTTATTAGAGTTGATGCTAAGTTTATTGGCGTCACACCAGTCTTGTAAAGTATGTAACTCTTGTGTATCCATTCGTCACTCTAGTATAAAAACAATTCTAATAAATATTCTAAACGAAATTCAAATAATTTTCAAGATATTAGCGCATGAAACGTCTATCAACGTACATGCGGCAATAATTGTAGTGCACGGCGGAACTTTTCTTCCCCTTATTGCAGTCTCTGCATATGCAGGAAGTTTAACAAGCCGTGAATCAACAGAGAGGATTGTTTACGTGGGTGGGAATGGGAAACGAGAAACGATTCGCTCATATTACACTTGCAGTGAATCATGGGAGTCCGGCTGCAGGTCTGTTTGCATAACAAGGATCGTGTTCTGTAAAAATACAATTTGCATGCAGAGAAACTACCGCGGCCGGGAGCTCGACCTATTGCCCTTGTGCAAATATTAACACAGCCTCGCTGGCCATTCATTAAATGAGAAAAAAAATGTGGGAGTTATATGATGTGTTAGTCTGACCTGGAAATTGTGTTCTGAATTAATCGCGGTTTAATACTGATGGCTAAATGGGCGTAATGAGAATTTTCGAACAGATTCTTTGTTGTTTTGATTAGAGGTCTTCATTTATCTGGCTAAATCATTGACCAAAATTTAATTCCTAGTAACTGTCAGATTTTGTGTAACGAAGATTGAAGTACAATAAAAATTGAATTGTATGCAACATTATAAATTCGAAAACTCAAGTCAATTAAGTAGGTATATTTTTATTTTATTTTATTGGGTTATTTTACGACGCTGTATCAACATCTAGGTTATTTAGCGTCTGACTGATATGAAGGTGATAATGCCGGTGAAATGAGGCCGGGGTCCAGCACCGAAAGTTACCCAGCATTTGCTCGTATTGGGTTGAGGGAAAACCCCGGAAAAAACCTCAACCAGGTAACTTGCCCCGACCGGGATTCGAACCCGGGCCACCTGGTTTCGCAGCCAGACGCGCTGACCGTTACTCCACAGGTGTGGACAAGTAGGTATATGTTGCTCGGTGTTCAAAAATACCAATAGAGAAGTTAAACAAGAATCTGAATTATCCTTACTTACCTACTTACAAATGGCTTTTAAGGAACCCGAAGGTTCATTGCCGCCCTCACATAAGCCCGCCAACGGTCCCTATCCTGTGCAAGATTAATCCAGTCTCTATCATCATATCCCACCTCCCTCAAATCCATTTTAATATTATCCTCCCATCTACGTCTCGGCCTCCCCAAAGGTCTTTTTCCCTCAGGTCTCCCAACTAACACTCTATATGCATTTCTGGATTCGCCCATACGTGCTACATGCCCTGCCCATCTCAAACGTCTGAATTTAATGTTCCTAACTATATCACGTGAGGATTACAATGCGTGCAGTTCTGCGTTGTGTAACTTTCTCCATTCTCCTGTAACTTCATCCCGCTTAGCCCCAAATATTTTCCTAAGAACCTTATTCTCAAACACCCTTAACCTATGTTCCTCTCTCAGAGCGAGAGTCCAAGTTTGACAACCATACAGAACCGGTAATATAACTCTTTTATAAATTCTAACTTTCAGATTTTTTGACAGCAGACTGGATGATAAAAGCTTCTCAACCGAATAATAACACGCATTTCCCATACTTATTCTGCGTTTAATTTCCTCCCGAGTGTCTGAATTATCCTAAAATATAAAAATCCGAAGGCGAGCATCACGTAATACCGGGTGTTTAAATAAAAATATGACATATTTTGACAGCATTTAGTGTTAGCCAAAACGAGACAAAAGTTCCTGTGAGCATTATATCTATACTAATAATAAATCTGTAGCCGAAATTTTTCTGGTAATTTTCGATTTTCCAAAAATAATTGGTCCTAACATATAATTAACCACCTTGAAACCGAAAATCGCTTTTTTTATTTTTGTTAGTATGTCTGTCTGTCTGCCTGTCTGTCTGGATGTTTGTTACCCTTTCACGCGATAATGGCTGAACCGATTTATATGAAAATTGGAATATAAATTAAGTTCGTTGTATCTTAGATTTTAGGCTATATGGCATTCAAAATACGTTATTTAAAAGGGGGTTATAAGGGAGCCTGAATTAAATAAATCGAAATATCTCGCTTGTTATTGATTTTTGTGAAAAATGTTACATACCAACGTTTCTTTAAAAATAATTTTCGATAAGTTTTATTCCTTGAAAAATTTTGATAGGACCGATATTTAATGAGATAAATGAGTTTTAAAATTAAAATAACTGCCATCTAAGGCCGTGTAATGAATTAAAAAACAAATGACTTCTTCTATAAGGGGCCTTGGACAGCAACAATCGAAAGATATTAAACATAGCCTACAGAGAATGTTTCTGTGTTTGTATGAAGTAATATCGGATGCTAAATTAACCGATTTGTATAATTAATTATTATTTCACCATTGGAAAGTGTAGTTTCTCTAGATGGACATAATGCTATAATGTTATTACAGTAACTTCTGAGTGAATGTAGGACAGGTAAGATTAAAATAACTTCTTATGTACAGAAAACTTAATAGGCTATTTTGTGCATTCATTAAACTATGGTTGCATGTAATAACAAATAAGAAACATATTAAAGGAATTGTCATTGCACCAAATGAGTGCTCTCAGGACCAAAATGATCGCATTTTAATTATTTATATACAATTTAAATAAAGTAACATATTAAACGATTTATCCTTTTATCAAACACGAATTTTTCCCTGGATGAAACGTCGTATTTTAATTATGTGATTACTTTATATTTATTTCTAACGGGTGCAGCGGAGCGCACGGGTACGGCTAGTTTAGAAATAAATATCTGTAGAGATTAGGGTAATTCTCAATTCTGGTCTATTATCGTCTATCATTTCAAGGCGCAAAACAAAGATTCGTATATTTTGAGAGTGGGCGGCATTACTCAACATAAGTAATCAGAATCCATTAAGCACGGATCGTAAATTTAATACGTTGTGTCTGAGCTCACTGACCTTTTCTTACTTGTTGTGTTTATTTCTGAAGAGCACTGGCAGATGTGGTTCATACACGATGGAACATCACCACATTTTCTCCGCATCATACGACAGTACTTAACCCAGACATGGTGCCTTTTGTTAGGCTCGGAAAACAAACCTGTAACGTCGTGAACGTTAAACAAGTAATTGATTAAATGGCGATCTTACTCTTGTTAATTATGTAAGTATGTGCGGCTTATAGCTGTTTCGGTGTTACTTGACACCATCCTCAGAGCCTACTAGATCTCGGCGCTATCTCAACTTCGCTGCCTGTTGTGTGGGTGCGTTCGTGTGGTGAAGAGTTGTGTCAAATAGTGTGTGTGTTCTGAAATTGATCTGTGTGTTGAGAATGTGATTAGGATGTGTTTTAGTGTGTCTGTATATTTCATATTGTTCTACAGTCTTACTAATAAACCGTGTATAGTTTTTATACGAGACTTATGCAGAGTTGAGACAGAAAACGTTACTAATAAATCTTGCATAAGCGATGGACGTATAAACAGCCTGTAACTATACAATGGGAATTGCTTGCCAGTAGTTATATACACGAAACTCCTTGTTTAAGTGTTGTATATAGGGAAAAAATGGCCGCCCCTCTAACAGCTGTTCGTATCGACTGTCATTTTATGATGATGGTTACCTTGTAACCACAGAAGTACAAACCAAAGATCATAGAATTATTAGAATAACATTGCTGTAGCTTGTACTCTTTGACCAAAATGTATTGTGGTAGTCGATTAGAGCCAGTTGTACTATCGATATTTAACACGCCACACTAGAGCGCTCTATCGGATGCAGTAGAGAACCTCAGATATTCTATTACCTTTCGTAACGAAGTAATGACGAAACTATGACGTAGCTGTGTAACAGTTATACAGTTATACACGACGTATGTAATGAATATTAGTAAGGAATTTACACACGACTTATAAACGAGCTACTCATTGTATAAGTATAATACAGTTAAACGTCTGTATATAGAGTTTTTATTAGTAAGACCGCTAGTGTATTGAGGTTTTGGTTTTTGGGTTGTATGTGTAGGATTTCCATGTCTGTATTTATGTTATTATATGTGTGGTTAGCATTAGTTATGTGTTCGGCATATGTAGATGTATTGTGTCCTCTGGTTATTGCTTTAATGTGTTCTTTGTATCGAGTTTGGAATGATCTGCCTGTCTGTCCAATGTAGAAACTGTCGCAACTATTGCATGTGAGTTTGTATACGCTTGTATTTATTTGTTTGTGTTGTTTGTGTGTTGAGATGTCTTTGTAGTGCGTTTTCGGTTCTATATGCAATGTTGTATTTCTGTTTTCTGAATGAGGATGCGATCTCGTGTGTGTTTTTGTTTTCGTATGTTAGTGTGATGTATTTATTGTGTTCTTGTGTTTGTGTTTTGTTTTGTGTTAGTTGAGTTTTTGTTTTGTCTTGTCTTCCTTATGATTCAACATGGGTTAAACAAGTGCCTGATACTCCCATCAAAAATTGAACACGATTATATTTTTACAATACTTGTGCCTGTTGTCATGGATACAATATCGACCTTGAAATAAAGCTATTAATATCTTCGTCAAAGAACGTAATAATGTACACTTCAGCTAATTGGTTATCGCATAATGATCTCTTATCCTCTGCGTCTTAATTTTGACGGAAACAAAAACTAGGAAGCTTAGTGCTTGCAAGGTTCTACTCGTGTGTTAATGTTCAAAATGTTTGTATCTATATTCATTACTACCATTTTGAATTGTTTTTATCGAATAACACAGTAATAAAATTTGATGCTATGCTTGCGTTGTGCTTATTTCCAATTTGCATTCTGAATGTGGTTTAACAACTTTAGTACTCTGTGGTAGTAATAAGGAGTTTTTTTTCCACTTCTGTTAAATTCTGACAATCCGAATAAAATTCTTTCTTTCTTTTATAATGCTGATGTTACCGCCATTGGTATCACGTCTAACCAACTATTTAAATTTAAGGTAACACGTCAATGAAAATAGAAAAAAAAAACGATTTTTAAAAATTTGAATTATTGTTTTACTATGTATTATTTGAAGATTAGGTTCCCAAAATTGTATTTTGAAATTATTCCACTAGAAAGTGCCGCAAAACAATTACTAAATGCAACGGTACCACGACACTATTCTTCAAAATTTTACTTTTCTTTTCCGAAAATAGTGATAAATTTGATTTGATTTGATTTTATTTTTGTGTCCTTCTCTGATGTTCAAAGATTAGTTTGCCACAATTTTTATTTCTAAGTCCTATCAGGAAGTGTCCCAAATTAATAATTAAATAATATGATACCACTGCAATCTTCTTTAAAGTCCTAAACTTTACATTTAATTTTCTGAAAGTTAAACTATCATTTAGGCCTAAATAAAGGAATGTACAGTAGTGGCAAAAAAAAACGGACCGACCCTTTTAGCTGATTTCAGAGTCACAGATTCAAATTTTGCTAGTCACAGAACACATCCATCTTGTATAATTAATTGTAACAATGAAATTTATTGCATTTGTTCGATTCTTACCGTCTTTTGTTTCCTTCAGTGCCTCAAACTTACAGACGAAAAAACTTTGAGAGTTTTATTTTCATCTGGCATCAATATTACATTTCTGCCTCTATTCGGCAAAGATAACTGCGTATTTTTACATTAAATAGCAGTACATACCTCTGGCTTCACTATCCATATTGAAATTACCACAGTTTGACACAATACATAGCACAGGATTCTTTTGTATCAGCTACAAGGATCGGTCCGGTTTTTTTGCCACTACTATACTTATAACTCAGAGACTGATGAATTTCGCTGAACTTTGCCCATTTTTTTAACTTTGTTTTATTTTAATGTTAGGCAAATCTTCATATCTTGCGTATTTTTCAATTAGTGTAAAATTTTTTTGTTACAGAGAAAAAATATTTTTGAGAATTATTTTAAAAATTATACTGTATAAGTTAATCCACATGTCATAGAAAAAATCCTGAGAAGAAATTACACACTTGACTGTATACAGGGTGATTCACTACTAATGATCTGCGCTTTAGGAATCAGTTCTACGGGCCATTTTGGGGCATAAAATGTCATAAGGACATGAGTCTGATTATATCGACTTTTAAGGACATACAGGTGATTGAACGCTACTAAAGTAGCAGTGATTTTGTGCAGAACCAAGAATTATTCACTTAAAATACACATAAATATTAATTCAAAATAATGTATTGGTTATAAAATAAACATACCTTACTTTGGAAGCAGATTTTCAAATATTCCTCCTTCCACTTCAATGCACTTTCCGCACAAATGTGAATGGCGCTTAGAGTTCCATACCTCGGTACTGCCGTCCCTGATAAGTGCAGCTGATAATCAACATGCTTATCTTCCCCTTCCTCCCGTACTTCACGACACAGCGCAACGTTCCGTTTAGTTTCTGTTCCAATGTTTGTATTACGATGTAAGCAAAGCCTGATTCACAGTGTAACGTTTGGAGTTTTACGAATAACTTTCTAACTAATTATAATCGGACGAAAATTCCTATATGTTCAAAATGACCTACAGAACTGATTCCTAAAGCTCTGGTCATTAGTTGTGAATCACCCTGTATGAAGTAACTGTGTACAAAATTCCATTTAACTCTCTTAGTTGGTTTTTGTAAAATTATATTTATATGAGTAAAATGAAAATTAGTGAAATCCTCTAAACAAATATTGCCCAAAGTACATGTTCAGTAATCACGAACATTGTTCTACATGCTTAGTATATTATTATTATTAGGAAACGGATTTCTAGTTCCTTGCCTATTTTGTTTGCTACGTCCTAGACGTATGTTATTCAGAAATCTATACGTTTCATGTACACAGGAACCCCTATTAAAATTCTATATGACCTAAAATACCTTATTGCACTATAAATTCCTAAACAATGTGTTTGTGTCTGAAAAGTGACTTTTTGTTACTTTGCATAATAGGTATTCAAAAATAAAAATCTGCTACTAAAAATGCAAAAATGTCCAAAACGCTACAAAAATTAAATAAACTTAAAAAAAAATTCTCTTACAGACAAACTCTGAATCGTCAAGTTAGTTCCATATTGGTCTTAGAAGGGGAGGGAAAATTTTACCCAATTTCCTGGAATCAAAGTTCGTTTGGAAAAGTTGATCCTATTATAATAATAGGGGTGGTAAGTTCGTCTGATTAAGGACGAGCATAAAAGTTAATTTTCGCGTCAATGGATCTCCGTTATGCGAAATGAAAGTGACTAATTAGCAATCAGTCTCTTTCACTGACAGAATTTAATTAGCAATCAGTCTCTTTCAATGACAGAATTTAATTAGCAATCAGTCTCTTTCACTGATAGAATTTAATTAGCAATCAGTCTCTTTCACTGATAGAATTCAATTAGCAATCAGTCTCTTTCACTGATAGAATTTAATTAGCAATCAGTCTCTTTCACTGATAGAATTCAATTAGCTATCAGTCTCTTTGACTGATAGAATTTAATTAGCAATCAGTCTCTTTCACTGATAGAATTTAATTAGCAATGAGTATCTTTCACTGACAGAATTTAATTAGCAATCAGTCTCTTTCACTGACAGAATTTAATTAGCAATCAGTCTCTTTCACTGACAGAATTTAATTAGCAATGAGTATCTTTCACTGACAGAATTTAATTAGCAATCAGTCTCTTTCACTGACAGAATTTAATTAGCAATCAGTCTCTATCACTGACAGAATTTAATTAGCAATGAGTATCTTTCACTGACAGAATTTAATTAGCAATCAGTCTCTTTCACTGACAGAATTTAATTAGCAATCAGTCTCTTTCACTGACAATTTAGTTAGCAATCAATCTCTTTCACTGATAGAATTTAATTAGCAATCAGTCTCTTTCACTGACAGAATTTAATTAGCAATCAGTCTCTTTCACTGATAGAATTAGCAATCATTCTCTTTCACTGACAGAATTTAATTAGCAATCAGTCTCTTTCACTGATAGAATTTAGTTAGCAATCAGTCTCACCCACTGATAGAATTTAATTAGCAATCAGTCTCTTTCACTGACAGAATTTAATTAGCAGTCAGTCTCTTTCACTGACAGAATTTAACTAACAATCAGAATCTTTCACTGACAGAATTTAATTAGCAATCAGTATCTTTCACTGACAGAATTTAATTAGCAATCAGTCTCTTTCATTGACAGAATTTAATTAGCAATCAGTCTCTTTCACTGATAGAATTTAAGTCTTCAGTTTAGCAGCACTCATTGTCAGCACCAGTTATTTGTACATAGATTCCACCAAAAATACAATATTTAGTAATATTAAAAAGTTTACTTGTTAATTTTATATAAACTCCTAAAAGTCCTAAATTGGAGTTTATAAAGTCCTAACTCTCTCCTTTTTTGAACCTAGAAATCCGTTCCCTAGTTATTTTACGCATCAGATCCAAATTTGATAATTGTATAGCACAAAAACAGTTACATAATTTTTAGAAATGTATTGCACTTTCATTTACATCTCCACTTACTGACATATGAAGAAAATGTTACGCAAATTGCAGAAGAATAACAGTGTATGTAGCCAGTCCAGCAAAATATGAATGCACGAACCCGAAATCAATTGGAAAAAAGTTTAAAGCAGTGAACTTCAGCTGTGACCCCAATATCAATAATGAAAATCTCTCTAGTTCTGCACAGACTTCAGCATCTGAACTGTGTATCAGCAAGAGTTTGTTAATGAGCGTGTTCGTTTCAGTCGCTTGTTCCATTGCACTGTTGCAAGCGGCAGCCATGATCAGTAACTTCACGGAATGGACCACTATTATTACCAGCATGGGTGCAACTGCGTTGGCATTCAGGCTTTCAAGTGTTTCAGAATTTGGATCTTTCACCATGACAAGTAACACATGCACATACTTCAGAGAGGACGTAAACATGTAAATCAGAACTATAAGGATAGGTAGTCCGTAGATTGACGCAACAATGTGAGCCACGTCGTCGCATAGCAAGTGGTATACCTCTCTCAGGTCTTTGAGTTCCTTCAGCATGTCCATCTTTGCAAGCCGGACTTTCCTAGAGTCATAGGAAAATAAGCTGTAGCCTTCTAGAGAGTTATTCCGAGGGCTCAAAACTCTATGAGATGTAACTAGAGAATGGGAAGTACCTATGTTTCTCTTTCTTCGAATGACGTTTTTCTTAGGAGGTATTTGATTGTCGGAGGCTGAATCAGCACAGAATTCTGCAAGTATCTGATTCATTACCCGGAATCTACTTCTGACCACAAGAACATAGGTAACAAACTGAAAAATCATAGTTAGGTTATTCATATGGACTAAAATTCTGAATGCGTAAAGATAACTCTTTTTAACCTTCTCCAATAGTTCAATCGTGTGAAATAACACCAAAAGAACTATCAACATAATCAATCCAACCGTTATGGATATTAAAGTCTTCCTGTAAAACACTGCACTGTTTCTCAAAAGTATTTTATCAACTTGCACCAACTTTAGGGTAATAGTTTCCAATTTCCTCAAGTTCAAAACAAGACCCATTATGATTGATGACATACTAGCTGATGAAGATAGAAAAAGTGTAACTGCTTGGGTCGCAATTATGGTGATATGATCACCAGGTTTAATTTGTCTGAACATGTTCGCTGATGTGTATATCACCCACACTAAGATCAAAATGAAAAGAACGCCGGAATATAAAGTGTTCCATATCGATAACTTGAGTCCTGTGGCTTCCGATGAATGTGTCTCCGTCACGTAAGAATACGGCGCGAGTCCAAGAAACTTTGACCAGAGGTGTAGAGGATTCAGAGAGGTGTGGAATTGATTAGGATGAAAGTAATCTTGCTTAGTTTGTGTTGACTGGCGTCGTTGGGTATATACAGAAAACATGATGTGTCACTCACACGAATGGAAACGTAGTACTGAACTAATTGTGACAATAAACCATGCCATGATCATTTTCATGAATATTTGATGGGAATAAACACATTATCATGCCATGTCACTATGGCAGCGATTTTATCAGATTGACCTTGACACGAGGTTTATTAATTATGCAGTATTCACAAAATATTTGGTCCGAAATTTTAAATGCTGTGTCACTGTATTTTTTAATGTAATAGGGTAAGGTTATCTTTATCGCAGAAAGTTTGATAAAAATCTTTATTAAGGCTCATTCGGATTTCTCGGTCTCTGATCGACGCAAAGACCTTGATATGACTGATATTTAACCATTCTGGTAACTTTCGGTGAAGTCTGGAGGGCCTAATTAGTTAAATACACTCTTCTTACCCCTACGCTGGGGCCCCCTGGGATCATCGATTCTATGTACAGTATCATGTAATATCAAATTTTTCACTATCGAAACTCTCTAAACACAAGGCACATAACTTACAATTCTCCTCATTACTGAATACAAAGCTTTTCTAAGGGTCGTATTCACAGACTAGACTTTGGACCAAAGTTGACTTTGGAAAGTACAAAGTCGCCATTTTCATATTCACAGTCGACACTTTGACGAAAGTAAACTTCAATGGTGACTTTCCTTCCAAGTCGCCGAGAATCTAGACTTTGACTTTGACTTTCGTTCGTGAACATAAGGAAAATGACTGATATTTGTGAAATTGTTGAATTTGCCGAGAATATTGAGGACATCCAGGAGATTATTGAAGCTGCTCATGTTCCTTAGCGTATTATTAGATATAAATTAAAATCAAGGTACAGATTTGATAACCAGACAGTAATAAATACCTCGTCATGATTCAACTTTCATTGATGAATAATCAAAAAGGATTGTCTGTTCCACCAATAAATAATATAATTTATTCCATTGCGATTTTACGCTACAGGTACCGATAAGGATTGATAGCTTAATATTGATTTTGACTATTTAATTCTGTAAAGAATAGGTTATACAGTTGGATATGCAGTTAATTTATAATAATAATAATAATAATAATAATAATAATAATAATAATAATAATAATAATAATAATAATAATAATTATAATAATAATATTTATTAATACTATACACTTGAGCTACATTAGGCATTGCAGCCCGAAAGAGCAGAAGCTCGTGCTCGGGCGCAGTTCAGATCAGTTATACAAAATATATAAAAAAATTACGAGAGTTCATTGAGCACAATAACATTAATAAATACATACAGCATGTAATAATAGGGTCTATATACAAATAGAAAATACAGAAGTACATGAATATTAGAGTAACAATTTTTAACTCAATTAGCTTAAACAATTAAATAATTAATCTGATTTGTTTCTTAAATCTATGTGTGTTAAATGTACTTAGCTCAGGGTAAGCTCTAATTAATGTATTATATAATTTGGGTCCAAAATTTCTGCTGTGTTTTAATCCAGCAGTTGTGTGGCATTTGGGAGTATTTAGAAAGAAACTGTAGTTTTGTCTCGTATGGTATTCATGAGGATCAAATTTAAATTTATTGTGGTTTTTTATGGAAGTAAATCAGCAATTTTTGTTTATAAATTTGTTCTAGATTTGATACGCCAAATTCCTGAAAAATTAATTTTGTTGGGTAATCAAATTTTTATATATACAAATTTTGATAATTCTTTTTTGGAGCATATTTAAAGGATGGAGAGTCGATTTTGCCATTCCTCCCCAACCTAAAATACCATACTGAATTATTGATTGAAACAGAGCTAAGTACACAGTACGCAGAACATAAACAGGTAAATAAGAGCGTAGAATGGAAAATTTGTGGATTGTTTTACGCAATCTGTTACACAGAAAGGAGATATGCTTGTCCCATTTTAAATGTTGGTCAATAATAATGCCTAAATATTCAACTTAATATTTAACCTGCTGTCATAATGTTTTCTGCATACTGATTTCAATAATTTTTAAGTAGTTTCTGCAGACATGCAGGGAATAACTATGCCATCTGACAGCAGGATAATATGTCTCTTTCATAGTCTGTCATTGGTGGCACCTTCTTATCTTCTATGTCTTCAGAATAAAATTATTTTACAGTGAAATAATTTGAGGGCTTAATGTGAAACTAATGTAATGTAACTACAATCGATGTTTTATTCACAACAAAATTCTTAACAGGCAATACTATTTCAGATGAAGTCTAACATCATGTTTTGTAGTTACGAATTGTGTTAAACACAAGACTGTTTGAACTGAGTTACGATTTTTTGTGGCCAAGTAGAAGAACAAATTATTATTATTGCAAAGACCTAAAAATGTCAATTTTTGTACTTACGTTAGTTTCACAATAAGCCCTCGAATAATATTATTCTTATGTAAAGCTGCAAGAACGGTTAACAATCCCTTCACATGTACCGATGTTCAATTGTTTCATTGATTTGTGTCTCAAAAGATGGCTTTGATTGTGGCAATGCCTACTCTATTTCAACTATCTATTAATTTAATTCGTTTAGAAGGCAGTGATTTTTATTGCCAACATTAGAACAAGATCTTCAAATCTCGACTTACCAAAGTGAAAGTCTCAGAAGTAGTGTCTATGAATAGGACTTTTAACAAAGTTAAACTTTACCACGAAACTCGACTTTGGGAAGTCTTCATCCAAAGTCTCGTTTATGAATACGGCCCTAAAATTCCTATTTCGAGAAGCGCAATCCTCAGGCATCACATTTTAATGTGTTCCGGATATTGCTAGTTTCTGTTTAAATCTCAGCATCAATCATTAAAACTACAGATATTATTCTCCTTACGACCCTAACTGAATAAATATTAGCTTCATTCGTCCTATCATCAGCACCCTCAGGAAGTCAGTTTGTGGACAGGTTTAAAGAAAAACAATAATAACCATTTTTCATATAACGAAATTTAAAACCTTGTAATTACCTAAAGCTTTGACATGATTATGTTGTCCCTTCCTGCAGGCAGTTCTTTGCCGGTGCTGTGAGGAGAATATGTGGTTTCGGCAGGATAATGCTTCTGGGCATTTTCGCGGAGAAGTAATGGTTTCATGAGCAAAATGTTCCCTGGTAAATGAATAGGAAAAATGACACATTGAATGGCCTACTAGATCTTTTGATTACATCGCTATGGATAAATATAATAGGATGCGAACTAATGGAAAGGAACTATAGTCAAGTTTGTGATCAGGATATGAAATAGTAAACGAAACAACAGATGGTGCAAAAGCGACTCAGAGACTAGAAAATTTTATTACTCGATGATTGCCCCTCTCATTTAGCCTAAACTTCGATAAATTGCCCAATATGGGAACCCTGAAGTGGAGAAATATGTAGGATCTACCCACCACCTAAAGTTCATCACCTACAACCCCGGGCGCTAGTCTTGTTACTTGGGCAGGGCAAAGGTAGATGGTGTTGACCGCACTTTTTTTTTATTTGTTATTTCATGTTGAAGGTATACCGATAAGCTATCGCAATTTTGACTATAATTATATGTGTGTATTCCGCCTTTGCTTATCATACAATTAAATGAATAAATTAATTAGTCATATTTTTCATTAACGTTTTCGGTACGTATATTGTACCATCTTCAGATGTATGTATATGATGCTAATTGTTAACCAAGCCTATGGGTACATCTATCGTACACTTAAATGATCAGTGTTTTTGTGCATACTGTTCTATGTCGGTGAAGTGTTGCCATGATTACATAAATGATTACCTTAACTCTTATATACTATTTGCTGGTGCAACACATTATCAAAATTAAATTAGAATGTTTCACTCAATATTTAAAACACTATTTAAAAACACTATTTAAAAAACACTGTTTAAAACTGTTTAAAAAACACATAGTTTGTACATCACTTTAAATATATGAAGTGTGTGATCACTTATTGTGTGGTGTTTGCCGATGTGAAGTTAAATGAGGCAGTTGTGGTGATCTTGTTATTTAGCGTTGAGCTGGACGCAGTATCGTTAACATCACTTTTAGCAAACATAGCCATAGTGTTTTTTAAATAGTGTTTTTAAATAGTGTTTTAAATATTGACTGAAACATTCTAATTTAATTTTGATAATGTGTTGTACCAGCAAATAGTATATAAGAGTTAAGGTAATCATTTATGTAATCATGGCAACACTTCACCGACATAGCACAGTATGCACAAAAACACTGATCATTTAAGTGTACGATAGATGTACCCATAGGCTTGGTTAACAATTAGCATCATATACATACATCTGAAGATGGTACAATTTACGTACCGAAAACGTTAATGAAAAATATGACTAATTAATTTATTCATTTAATTGTATGATAAGCAAAGGCGGAATACACACACATAATTATAGTCAAAATTATTTGTTATTGTTTAAAGATTGGATTCCGAAAATTGCATAATCCAAAATTGTACTTATCATTTACTCTTAGTTTCTTAATTTTATTTTTGTTCCTTTGTCTGATGTTTAAAGATCAGTTTGCTACAATTTTAGTTCGAAAATCCATCAGGAAGTGTCCTAAATTAAGTAATAAATAAAGGGTGTCATTCTACTCTTCTTTGAAGTCCCAAACTTTACGCTTCATTTTCTGAAAGTGAATTTTTTAAAGAATTTTCTTAACTCTGAGACTAACCGCTGGATTTTGCTGCAACTTTACACACTTCGTTAGCTTTGGCTATAATGCCAGAAAAATCTTCACAGCTTGTATATTTTTAAATTAGTTCAAGATTTATTGCTGCAGAGAAAAATATATTTTGGAGAATTATTTTAAAAAAATCACACAAGTTAATACAAATGGTATAGAAAAAAGCAATTATGTTTTTGAATGTACACAGAGTGATTAACGACTAATGACCCGAGCTTTAGTAATCAATTCTATGTGTCATTTAGGACATAAGATGTCATGAATATGGGTCAGATTTTATCCACGGTTAAGGAATTACAGCTAATTGAATCCTACGAAAGTAGCAGTGGTTTTGAGCAAACTTAAGGGTTATTCACTTAAAATGCACAGGAATATGAATTCAAAATACTGTATTAATCATAAAATAATCATACCTAAGTTCGGAAGCAGATTTTCAAATATCCCTTCTTCCACTTCAATGTACTTGCCGCTCGGATGTGAACAGCGCGCTTGGAGTCCGTTCCTCGACACTACTGTCCCTGATAAACGCAACTTATAATCACCAGACCAATATTCCCCTTCATCCCGTACTTCACGTCACAGCGCAACCCTACGTTTAATTTTCGTTCCAATATTTTGTACTAAGATGCAACTAACTCCAAAGCCTGATTCACAGTATGACGTTTAGATTTTTACGAATAGCTTCCAAACTAATGATAAAATCGGACCCATGTACTTATGACATTTTATGCCCAAAATGGCCTATAGTGCTGATTCGTAAAGCGGGGATCATTAGTCGTGGATCACCCTGTATGAAGTAACTGTGTATAGTTTTATTATAGATTTATTAATTTGTCCTACAGGATATTCCCTGTAATATTGACATTTAATATTTGAGGCCACAAAGGGAAACATTGAAGGAGGAGAATTCGGTCCGGTGCTGTGGATTGAATTCGGCGTAGCTCAGTGGTCAGAGTGCTTGGTATGTAGAACCAAGGACCCGGGTTCGATCTCCGACGCCTGAGCAAATTTTTCTCCTCAAATATTAAATGTGTATAATTTGTTCGAATTCCACATTAACATGTAAACTCAAAGGCAAGACCGCCTTGAAGCCAAATGTTAATTAAAAACGGGTAGATGGAAAGAACAGGCGATTTCATTGAAGCCAACAATGGAGTACGTATTGCTTTAGTCGTTCCAGCATAACACGCGAAGTAGATGTTTCCAGAATGTATGTATAATATTATCTAAGGATAGATGAGAAGTGGGTAGTCGTGTGACAACTAGTGTTAGTCACTTTGTGGTAGCTCACTCGGAACACAAACGAAGCCAGCGGACTAAATTTCCATAGTCACTAAATCAATGGCTTGCCGATGTTTAACGTGGAATTCGAACCTACTATACAGAATTTCATTTAAATATCTTCATTGGTGATTGTAAAAATGGTATTTAGATGAGTAAAATGAGTGAAATCCTGTAAAGAACTATTGCCTAGAGTACATGTTCAATTTTCACGAACATTGTTCTACATTCTTCGTATATTATTGTTAGGGAACGAATTTCTAGTTCTGTATCTATTTTGTTTGCTACATCCTAGATGTATGTTACTCAGATATCTCTACGTTTCATGTACACAAGATCCCCCTATTAAAATTCTATAGGACCTGAATGCCTAAATGAACCATAAAACCGTTGTGTTTGTGTCTGAAAAATATTTATTTATCATTTTTGCGTATATTAAAAACTAAAAATACCAGCACCAAAAATACCAAAATATCCAAAACGCTACAAAAAATTACTTTTAAAACGTATAAAAATTTTCTTACACACACACTGATCCGTCAAGTTCGTTCCAGATTGGTTTTAGAAGGGGAAGGAAAATGTTAACCAATTTCCTGGTGTCGAAGTTCGTTTGGAAAAGTTGTTCCTAGCATAATAGAAATAGTAAGTTCTTCTGGTTAGGCAAGAGCTTACAAGTTAATTTTCGCGTCATTGGATTCCCGTTATGCGAAATTAAAACTGACCAATCAACAATAAGTTTATTTCACTGACAGAATTTGAGTCTTCAGTTCAGCAGCACTCATTGTCAGCACCAGTTCTTTGTATATAAATTCCACCTAAAATGGAATATTCACTAAAATTAAAAGGTTTAATAGGTAATTTTATATAAACTCTAAAAGTCCTAAATTAGAGTTTATAAAGTCCCAAATCACTCATTTTTTGAACCTAGAAATCCGTTCCCTAGTTATTCTACGCATCAGATCCAAATTTTATAATTCTAAGGCACAAAGAGAGTTACACAATTTTTAGGAATGTATTGCACTTTCATCGACATCTCCACTTACTGAGATATGACAAAAATGTTACGCAAATTGCAGAAGAATAACAGTGTATGTGGCCAATCCTGCAAAATATGAATGCATGAACTCGAAATCAATTGCAAAAAAATTTAAAACTCTGAACTTCAACTGTGACCCCAATATCAATAATGAAAAACACTGTAGTTCTGCACAGACTTCAGCATCTGAACTGTGTATCAGCAGCAGTTTGTTAATGAGCGTATTCGTTTCAGTCGCTTGTTCCATTGCACTGTTGCAAGCTGCAGCCATGATCAGTAACTTCACGGAATGGACCACTATTATTACCAGCATTGGTGCAGCTCCGTTGACATTCAGGCTTTCAAGGCTTTCAGAATTGGGATCTTTCACCATGACAAGCAACACGTGAACGTACTTCACAGTGGAGGTGAACATGTAAACCAGAGCTATAAGAAGGGGTAGTCCGTAGATTGACGTAACAATATGGGCCACGTCGTCGCATAGTAAGTGGTATACCTCTCTCAGATCTTTGAGTTCCTTCAGCATGTCCATCTTTGTAAGCCGGTCGTTCCTAGAGTCGTTAGAAAAAAAGTTGTAGCCTTCTAGAGAGTTAATCTGAGGGCTGAAGACTCTACGAGGTGTATGTATGTTTCTCTTTCTTCGAATGACGCTTTTCTTAGAAGGTATTTGATTGATTGAGGCTGAATCTGCACAGAATTCTGCAAGTCTCTGATTCATTACCCGGAATCTACTTCTGATCATAAGAACATAGGAAACAAATTGAAAAATCATAGTCACGTTGTTCATATGGATGACAATTCTTACTGCGTAACGATAACTCTTTTTTACCTTCTTCAAGAGTTCAATCGTGTGAAATGACACTAAAACAACTACCATTATAACCAATCCAAGCATTATGGATATTAAAGTCTTCTTATAAAACACAGCACTGTTTCTCAAAAGCACTTTATCAACTTGCACCAACTTCAGAGTAATACCTTCCCATTTCCTCAAGTTCAAAACAAGACCCATTATGATCGATGACATGCAAGCTGATGATGATAGAAGAAGTGTTACAGTTTGAGTTGCAATTATGGTGATATGATCATTAGCTTTTATTCGTGTGATCATCTTCGTTGAAGAGTATACCACCCACACTAAGATCAGAATGAGAAGAACACCAGAATATAGCATGTTCCAAATCGAAGTCTTGAGTCCTGTGGCTTCAGACGAATGTGTGTCCGTGACGTAAGAATACGGCGCGATTCCAATAAACTTTGACCAGTGGTATAGGGGATTCAGCGAGGTGTGGAACTGGTTGGGATGGAAATAATCTTGCTTACTTTGTCTTGGCTGGCGGCGTTGGGGATGTACAGGAAACATGATGTGTCACTCACACGAATCCAACTGCAGGACTGAACTAATTGAGGCAATGAGCCATGTCATGATCATTTTCATGAATATTTGATGGGAATAAGTGGAATAAACACAGCATCACGCCATGTGAATATGGCAGCGGGTTTATCAGATTGGCCTTCAGAAAAGGTTTATTTATTATGCGGTATTCACAAAACATTACCGAGTGGTTTGATTCGCTTTGATTTATACTTACAAGCTGAAATACTGTGTCACTTTATTTTTTTTATGTAATAGGGATGTTGTTGATTAGTCAACTGTTCGAAGATAGGTCTGAAGCTCACAAGTGATGCCAATAAGGCACTACTTATGGCGAACTAGGCCAGGAGATAATGGGGTAGGTGGCCAGTTCCTTTCCCCCTTCTAATAAGGTAAGGTTACCATTATCGCAGAAATTTCAGTAAAATGCTTCAGAAAAGACTAATTAGGATTTCTCGATCTCTAACCAGGTGAAAGACCCTGATAGAACTGATATTTAACTCTTTCGGTAAATTCCAGTAAAGTCTGGATAGCCTAATTAGTCAAATCCAATCTCCTCACTTTCTTACCGTTGGCCCCTAGGATCTTTTAAGATACGGAAGAGAGAGTGGTGTGCGGAAAGCAACGATAAGCTACCGCAATTAGCCTTCCCAAGAAAAAAATAAAATTGATTAGGAAGAGAGGAAGGAATTTGATGGGTCACTGGCTGAGAATAAATTACCTCTGTAAAGTGCACTGGAAGGAATAGTAAACGGATGTAGAATTCGGTGTAGAAGAATATATCAGATGATAGACAACATTAAGATATATGGATCATATGCGAAGACAAAGAGGAAGGAAGAAAATAAGGAAGATTGCAGAATGTTAGGTATGCAGTGAAAGACCTAGCCTTTGGCAGAAGACTATATATTTAAGTCACAAACCATATAATTTATGTTTAACATTTCATTGTAGGACAGTACAATATTTTGGAGTTTCTAATGGGAAATAGAAAAATTAAGAAAATGAAGAAGAGAAAACAATTAGAGTATATTTCAGTATGTTTCATATAATGATGTTCATGTATGCAGATCTGCGCAAATCTACAAGGCAGGTTGCATTTGAATGCAGAATATAATTTGCGTCATACATTAGTATGGAATTTGTTGAAATCAGAAAAATAGCATTTGTACAAAATCCAGCTTCTTAGAAAATTAACTTAAGACGGTTTTGATAGAAATAATGAGACCTCAGACGCCTTAATCGAGGAGGTAAATCAAAACTCACATCTTTTGAGGAGGGTCAGATTACAGTGCTCAGAGAAATTGTTGTGTATTGTTTTATTTCAAATTTAGAAAAAAAAAATCCAAATTTGTTCTTCTGTTCAAGAAAATAAATTGCATATTTCTTCATAAGTTTGCAATAAACTAATATGCAGCAAAAAGATATATAGAATATTCAATTAGTTTGTAATAAAATAGTATGCGACAATTTTTTGAGCAAAAAAAAGTAGTATATTTAATAAGTTTGTAATAAAATAGTATGCAACAATTTTTGAGCAAAGAAATTTATAGCATATTTAATAACTTTGTCATAAAATAGTATGCAACAATTTTTGAGCAAAGAAATTTATAGCATATTTAATAACTTTGTCATAAAATAGTATGCAACAATTTTTGAGCAAAGAAATTTATAGCATATTTAATAACTTTGTCATAAAATAGTATGCAACAATTTTTGAGCAAAGAAATTTATAGCATATTTAATAACTTTGTCATAAAATAGTATGCAACAATTTTTGAGCAAAGAAATTTATAGCATATTTAATAACTTTGTCATAAAATAGTATGCAACAATTTTTGAGCAAAAAAAGTTTATAGCATATTTAATAAATTTGTGATAAAATAGTATGCAACAATTTTTGAGAAAAATAATATGTAGCATATTTAATAAGTTTCCAATGAAATGTTAGGAACAATTGAGCGAAAAAAGCATATTTAATAATTTTGCAGTGAAATAATAAGAAACAGTATCTTTTAGGAAAAAAAAAGATATATGTTTGGCATATTTAGTAAGATTACAATCAAATAATATACAATAATTTTCTTTGAGCAAAAAAAAAAAAAAAAAAAAAAAAAAAAAAAAAAAAAAAAAAAAAGAAAGAAAAGAAAATGTATTAGCATATTTAATAAAATTGCAATCAAATAATATGTAACAATTTCTTTGAGGAAAAGAAATGTATATAGCATATTTAATATGATTGCAGTCAAATAATATGAAACAATTTCTTTCAGTAAAAAAGTATATAGCATATTTAATAAGTTTGCTATAAAGTAATATGCAACAATTTTTTGAGCAAAACAATATATAGCATATTTAATAACTTCCAATGAAATATTACCAACAATTTTTGAACAGAAAACTATATAGCATATTTCATAAAGTTAGATTTTTAAGCATGGGGGTAGCAAAGTATGCACAATGAGTTCATGTATCGAGTACCCCGAATATGGTAGGTAGAAAATGCAACGATCCCCACTTATATTACTTTTCTCGCGCCCCATTACCACACCCCCGGAAACCCCTATTTTCTATTTTCAATTATCTAACCTCTTGTTTTTTTCTGTATCGTTTTGATTGTATTTTAATAAATCGTATTAGAAGATAGTTAAAATGATACCTCTTTCATCTTGCTGTTGTCTCCAACATCAATTTTCAGTCGAAGATGGAATAAATAACAATTTAAATGGCTTATTTTAAATTTGGTGGTTTCAGAAGAGTGGGGGAATGTTTTATACACATAATTATACTTTCCGCCGCTTGGTGCTCTGCTAGATGCGTGAGATAATTAGTTATTCCTTGCACCACTTGATGTCGTGCTATATGCATGGAGTAATTAATTTTCCCGGGTAAAACAGGTGGCAGCAAGATCAGGTTCTACATTAGCGCTTTAGCGTTTGAAACGGGAAACTTTCTCATCCTATTATATTCATCCATGCCAACGCGCTGACTTTTTTCATAATTCAGGGTACATGGGAATAATCTAAATTATGTTGAATAATCTGAAGGAAATAATTATTAGAGCTCATATCACAACACCATACGTCCTATGATGCAGATGCACTTCGATCCAAAAATTTGGAGTTAAAGGAAGCTTATTGTATTGCTGAGGTAGGAGCAGTAGCAGGATCGATATCATAGCTATATATAGAAATAAAGAACAGCTGAAATAATTGATCCTACGCTCAGATTTGAAATCCAGATCCATCCGAAGTGAACGAAGAGAAAAAGAAAATCTACGAGCCAACGATTCAGTACCTATCAGCAAAATACAACATTGAAAAAAATCACAGTTACCGGTCACTTCTTCGGAACGAGAGGCACCATTCCGAAAGCATTTGTAAAGTGGAGGGAAATACACTCGTAGAGCTGAAGAGAGATCTTCAATATGCCATTGTCACCACCATCACAAAGTTTTCTGTAGCGATATTTCATCAGCATCTTTATGACGTACATTCAATTGAAATTGTACTAGATTCTATATTTTCTTATGTCTTAATCTCTGCTTATATAATTTTACATTTTAAATTTTATTGTGAGCTATTCTGTGCCGCAAGGCAAACCCAAAATCTTGGGTCAGACTAATAAATTATTTAAATTTCAACAGATCAATCCCTTGACCGTGAGATAGACGATGGATAGTTTTCATTACAGCTTGGAACATTGGCTGACTGTGAATGGTTTTATTTCGAAAGTGGTTTGTAAATATGACAATGTGTTTTTTAATATGTAGGAATTGTATTATCAATTATTTTATTCTTAATTTGTAGATTAGACGCTTAAAAATATGTATATTATAAACTCCAAACGTTTAGTTTAAATTTTCTCTTTCTCACATTAAATTTAATAGAGATTCCAAGTTTATAAAAATGAATATAGTTTGTCACTTAATAAAAATTTTAGATTCTAGTCGCCTTCATAGATCTTAATTAATTTTTTCTGTAAAAAATTACAGTATTGTTACTTCATTTCGAACAACTTCTAAGTCTAGTATTTAACTGTAAAACTAAGAATAAGAATAAAGTTAGAGCAATGTTCCATTTTTTTGCACCCTGTACATAACTTGCCTAAAATTCTTTAAGTCTAAACTAAGCTTTAGGTGACTGTATTTCTTAATTATCACCCATTGTCTTTAAAGGCTTCAGACTTGCTGCATTTCCTTACTAAACTTTTATAACTTATATGGTAGTGTACGAAATGATTAGCGCCTGAGCTTTATTCAAACATTTATTTCATAAATTTCCATATTAATACACACAATTTATGAACATAAATTAACAAAAAAAAAACATTTTCCATTTAAGAACAGTAACACACTTTTTCATTTAAACAAGAACATGGTGTAAACATTAATCTGTTATCGAAATCCTTTTCTTTTTTATTTCATTATTTGAAAGTTACATATTTCCTTATACAATAGCATCCACTACAGTAGTCAATAAATTTATACATAAATGCAGAAACTGTGTACAAAAATGATGTTATAAATGATAAGTTTTATTGTTTCTCTTTTTCGTAACGGGAATTCTCTGTTTTAGGCCTACGTTAAAACAATGTCACGAGACATAACATGACAAATAGGAGTTTAAGTTCTGTAGGTGGGAACTGAATGGCGGGGTTAAAATTGGTATTCGTTGCAAGCATTAATCAATACAATGTTTAAACATGTTGAATATTAACAATATATTTCTGAAGTTCGTTGGTTAGTTGACTGAACAACCTGATGGTCAATTGCTGGTCAGGTGGATTAGTTACTGCATCGAATAATTTTTTCTTTGATTGACTGATTGATTATTTAGTCCAGTTGTTAAGTTAGGAGATCGATGTATTGATTGGATATTAGATGTATTTATTGGATATTAGGCCTATATTGATGGCATGGTATTATGTAATGTCCTAACAGAACATTTAATTGATTGGTAGATAAAGTACATGTTACATATACTATTGATTAAATATTTGGTTGGTTGAATTATTCCTTGATCTGACGGATCGATGGTTGGTTGGTTAGTTGAAAGTGTTGCTTATTTCGGTAGTTTAAATTGTTGCTTAGTCACTGGTTGAAATCAATTCATGTTAGGTGCAATTTTCGGTTTGATTATTGAATTTTGTTTGTTCGTTTATCGAGCAAATGATTAGTTATTTGATTAGCTGATTGATTAGTAATTTTGTCCAAATATTGAATGACTGATTGAATAAATAGCTAATTTATCAGTCGAATTGGTACTTGGTCTACTTAGTCGATAGATCGAATGTTATATTCTTTTTTTTATCAATTTTTTTTTCGCCTGAAGACAGAGTAATTCATCGGTTAACCAGTGTGTTGGTTCGGTGATTCTTCTGTAGACAGACTCAATGGTATGTTAATTAGTAGATGATGGTTTCTTAAATAGTAGACTAAATGCTTTGTTAATTGATCGATCCATTCATTCTTAGCAGATGTATTTATTGGTTAATTTGTAAATTATATAGTTGGTTGAATAACAGAATGAGCGGTTGATTAATATATCAAAATTTTGGTTAAGTACAACATTGAACGGCTCGTTTGTTAGTAAATTCATAATCATAATCATCATCAATCATCATCATCATCATCATCATCATCATCATCATCATCATCATCACATTGCGAGAATATGAGTAACAGTTCATCTTCTAAGAGTAACGACATTCCTTCTTCCTTTTGGTTTATATAAAAGTATCTCTTTAGGCAATCTACACTCCTCCATTCGGTTAACATGTTCTTTCTATTTAAGTAGTCTGTTTTATTTTATTTTATCACTTAATGAACAAATATTTAAAGACTCGCCTGTTTCTAATTTTATCAATTTTTGTACAGCCATGCACACCCTGAAGGAATATTATTTCAGTGGCCTGCATTTTATTTTCTTCTTTCCTTCCCACAGTCCATGGTTCAGTGCCATAAAAGAGCGTCGGTAAGAAGAGTAGTTCATAAAAATGCAATAGGGCCTCATGTCTACATTTCTCTTTTAATGTTCTTCTAATGACTCCATTTGCTGATTGTTATGTTTGGAGTTTCTTATTCATATCTTCGTCCTTCCGATAGGGTATGTCACAGCCTAGTGTGACACTAGTTGCAGTATATTATTTTCAATGGTAATTTGTATGATAAATCCATTGGCTAGTCAATTTGGTAGATTTAATGATATTCGTTAAGCTGTACATCGAATAATTGGCTAAGTGGTATATTGAGTGTTTCTTAGTTCTTAAATCGAACGTTTGGTTAAATTGACAGGTAGCATGTGTTGCTAATCGATTGGTTAGTTGAATGGTTGTTTGGTTTTCAATAAATTGCTAGATCGGATAGTGAGGTAATTGACATATCGAATGGTTGACTGAGAGACATTGAATGATGGATAGATTAAATGATTGGATGTAGGTTCGTTAATTGAATGGATTGGTTGATTAAATAGTTAAGTTATATTAGTTTAAGGGGAGAGGATGGTATTTTTTGGTGAATAATGAGTAAATTAAAAAAAAAATCTTTAAAATACTCTGTGATATGTGTGGAATGCATAGCATAACATTTTGTGGGTATTTGTGCCCTTATCGGATGTTGAGTCGTCATTTTTAAACTTCTGCGTTATGGATTTTTAAATCACTCGCCCACTTTTATTGTTGTTTCCGGTAAATTAAATTAAAAAAAAAATACCCTTTGATATGTGTGGAATGCATTGCATAACATTTTGTGGGTATTTGCGCCTCTATCGGATGTTGAGACGTCTTTTTTAAACTTCCTGCGCTATGGATTTTTAAATCACACGCCAGCATTTATCGGTTTCCAGTAACTTCATTTTTTTGCTACATTGCCAGACAAAAATGGATATAATTTCTGAACTATTAAAGATACATGAATGAAATTTAGAACACACATTCTTTAGACTATTAGGAAACTTTTCTCTCTAACAGAATTTTGTTAATTTATTTCATTTTAAAAATACGTCCGTTTGTTTGCAAGAAAGGAAATCAGAAAATTGTTATTGAATTTTAATTATTTATTTTACAAACGTAGGGTCAAATATCGAAATTCTGTTACAGTCAGTTTGTAGAACATGCTTTTGCAAATGCATTGCAAAAACTGATTGAATCTATCTTTAAAAATGGTTTAGATATATCGGTTTTAGTACAATCATGCATTGGGTATATTTTTTTCAAATTTGAGCACCCAAATATATTTTTTTTTTTTCAAAATATTTTTATTTGGTTGAGTTGCCACAGCTATGAGCTCTCTAAATACAAAAAATTAATATTTTACACCAAATAGGAAACAAGTTTTAAAAAAATACCATCCTCTCCCCTTAATGAATAGCCTATTGTTTGGGATATTGATGGTTGATTGTTTACTTCGTTCAATAGTGAATTTCTTCATCTTAATAATAATAATAATAATAATAATAATAATAATAATAATAATAATAATAATAATAATAATAATCTTCTAGCCAAGTATCAGAGCATTGGTCCGTTACTGTCTCATACATCTCTTAACTGGACGCATAACAGATTTCCTTGTAGGACGATAACTCAGGATATTCTTAGGGATTCTTCCTCTATCCATTCTCTCCATATGTTTGTTTAATTTCAAAATATACTCTAGAACTATTTCGATCTTTAATTTTTTTCAAGTTGTCCTCGTTCCTCTTGAGAACCTATCTTATGTAGTCAACAGTACGTCCATAAAACTAATTCTTCATAATAAATGTAATTGAACATATAAAATAGTTGTAATAATATTAACAGCAATAGGATTTTAAGTCCAGCTTTATACAAATATTAACACACTTCTAAATCACAATCACATCAAAGCATCATTTTCATAATAAAATATTACATTTGATTATTTACAAGGACTCTGTTTTTTTTCTAACGTCTATGCTCTTATTTATCAGCTCTCCCATAAGGAACATTGCACTTACAATATATCCTGCGAACAGGAGAAAGAATGTACTTTGCAGATGTTCTAGACCGAGAGTTTGATATTCGTCTGCAAGATCGAGATTCCTGAAAGGCATCGCCTTGATTATGTGACTATACAACGACTGTTTGATGTACTGAGTCAGTAAACCAGCCTCAACTATTCTATCAATAAGGGAGTTGAGTCTGTCAAGAATAACACTACCCTTAGCCATTGCCATAGCAACACAAACAAACGAAACCACGCCATCATTGATATCACATGCCTTGGGCCTACTGTCCTCATCAGAGAATCTTCCAGTTGAGAAGTGAAAAGAATATAACACCTCAGGAAGTACCGTAGAAAAGTTTCTCTCGAAGGCCACCCAGCTTAAACAGATACTCACGTCAGGACAGAAAGATTTGCTTTTTGTGATTATAGCAGATCGTGCCTCTTCACTACGTGAGAAGTATTGGTCCACGTATACCAGGTATCCGTATTTTGATCCAGATGCCAAAAGATCATCCAAATTTTGAATGCCTTTTTCGAAGCCAGGGTCGATAAGGAAAGTTGTAAGAAATGTTTGAAATACTGTGTTCACAGCTAGGCTGTAGCTTAACCATGTGAAAAATAGTAAACGACTATGAAATGTCTGAGGCATGACGAATACTCCAGTGCCCAGAAGGATAGCCCAACAGGAGCTCAAACAATGAGATATTCTGGTATAATACCTGTGTTCTGAGCTTAATTTAGCAAAAATGAACATGGAAATAGCTGCTAATATCAGTGTAACTACAGCAGCTAACCAAAACTCTCCAGAGAATACTCTTGAGATGCTTCTCCACCTTGGTATTTGTTGAGGACAAGGCACTAACCATTTCCATCTGTCTATGTAGTAGGTCCTTGACATGTCTAAGTGCATGTAATCATTTGTCAGTGAGATGCAACCTATAGCTAAATCTGCTCCCTCTAAAAGCAAACTACGAGTAAATCCAACGTAGTTCCGTTCTTTGTCAAAAGAATCCCAGAAAAGATTAGTGTAATTTAAGAAAACGGCGCTTGTATTCATTTTTCTGGACAGATCAGAAAGGAGCAACATTTCCCACCCGTCTTTGAATATCGGACCTGTAGAATTTGGCAGTCTGATTTCATTTAGCACGAACGGCGGCACAAGTCTGGATGCTATTTTGATGGGACATCCATTGAAGCCTGTGAACTTATCTGGGAATAAGGTGATGTTACGCTTGAAGTATCCTTCATTTTTAACATCCCATGTATTTAGTAAAGTAATGTCACCTATTTTGTCGCAATCTCCTGAACGAGAATACGGAAACAAAGAGTATAAGTTGATGTCTTCATTTTGTACTAAAATTTTAGCATCATCCATCGTGGATGAAAATGATGACGATAATAATGATAACGTGAGAACAATTACGTTCACTATTTTCCACACCCAGAATTCCTCTAATATTCTGCTTAATTCAAATAACGCCATCGTTTGAGTAACCACAACAAACTTTGCTCTTGGATCCCACGATGAACTTTTTGACAAGAACTTCAGCACGTATCTTGTGTTATTAATGGCATTATCTCCATAAGAAAGAATAATATAATTCCCCTTTACACTTCTGCTTTGTTTTGAAAGTATCTGAATATCTGGTTTTGTTATGATATTTAAAGTCCATAGCTCTTTTCTGTGAAGTTTTTGTAAAAGCTTTGTTTCTACATAATCTCTGTTACTATCGTTAATTGAGATAAAGGACTTTGTGGAAGTGTTCTGATTCAAAGAATCAACAAGAGAAATCGTAAGCATCATTCGATCCCCAAGGTACTGTTCTCCGATGGTTTCAATACATCGAATAAGTTGTTCTTCAATGAATGACGTTGACTGAGAAATCCATAATATGAATAATAATATCCTTGACAGCCAATTCATTGTGGTGCTGGTTCTCTAGTTCTGTAAACAATAAAATAAATATTACTTAATTTAAAATAACACCGATTAATGACAGAGATAATAATTAAGATTTACATTTGATGATTATTTACGATGGATGATCGGAAAGATTTGGACATGAACCTAAAAAGGAGCCCGGGCGTAAAACATGGCAAGTGATATTTTGGGCAAAAATGAGATAATATACAGAGTGATTTATATAGAACTAACACATTTCTTTCTTTCTTTCTTTCTTTCTTTCTTTCTTTCTTTCTTTCTTTCTTTCTTTCTTTCTTTCTTTCTTTCTTTCTTTCTTTCTTTCTTTCTTTCTTTCTTTCTTTCTTTCTTTCTTTCTTTCTTTCTTTTTTTCTTTCTTTCTTTCTTTCTCTCTTTCTTTCTTTCTTTCTTTCTACCTTCCTTCCTTTCTTTCTTTCTTTCTTTCTTTCTTTCTTTCTTTCTTTCTTTCTTTCTTTCTTTCTTTCCTTCCTTCCTTCCTTCCTCCCTCCCGCCCTCCCTCCTTTCTTTCTTTATTTCTTTTTTTCTTTCCTCTTTTTCTTTCTTTCTTTCTTTCTTTCTTTCTTTCTTTCTTTCTTTCTATCTTCCTTCCTTCCTTCCTTCCTTCCTTCCTTCCTTCCTTTCTTTCTTCCTTTCTTTCTTTCTTTCTTTCTTTCTTTCTTTCTTTCTTTCTTTCTTTCTTTCTTTCTTTCAAAACGAATGATGCTAGCCACAATTTTTTATACCTCAAATGTAGAATATCTTTGGGAGATTACTAACTTCTATAGCAAATGTTGAAAATTCTTTATTTATTCGGCTGGAAATTCACTTAATGACCAGTTTTTAACGTCAAATTAAGCAGGAGTTTTGATTCCCTGTCACGAGATGCTCAGATGTTTATTCTTTATTCTTTATTCGTTATTGTTGGCAGCTGTTTTCGACATTTGTTTTAGTCACTCAAAATGCAGTACACATTAAATCAACGGCTCTTCCTTGTGAAGCAATACTGGATTACGAATTCAATTACAGCTATTCAAAGGGTATACCAGAGAGAATTTGGTGTTCGTAATCCCTCCAAAGAAACACAATACTGGGACTGGTAAACAAATTGTAAACAACTGGATTTCTAAAAGAATAATAATTTTTACGATAAATATACAGAATAAAGAATAAACATCTGCGCATCTCTCTTTTATTTTATTACTGAAACTCATGTTTACAATATCATGCTCTTTCAAACTACATTCCTTAATAAATAATATTTTTATTTTATTTTATGTTAGGAGAAAATACTGATATTTGACCATTTTTGTAATTGATTTTATATTTATCAGACAATCTATCAAAGGTAGAGAAGTGATCTTGCATCATATTGTAGATATGATATGCATAAATACACACAAAAAACTTCATCACAGAATGTTGGATAGTTTTTGAGTTACCGTATGTGGGAAACGCTTCATCACTGCACAGTGATCTGAATTTTGAAAAAAAAAAAATAATAATAATAATTTTTTTTATCGCAAAAATATTTTTTTCACATAGAAGGACAGTGTTTTACATATAGTAATTTTCATTATTGTACAAGATACAGTAGTGGAGGAATAAAATGTTGAATATTTTCAAACATTTTACTGCTGTAAGCTGTACCTAACTCCTTAAAGAGTGGCCGAGGGAACTTTGGAGATTACAACATGTTACATTCACTGATTCCCGGCAATAAGACACGACTTCAAATCACGTTAAGGCTGTAGCGGTTTTAGTTACAAATATATTTCAGTTTCTTACGAAATGCTCAAACTACTTACACGTTTGGATGATTACATGTAATGATTACATAATAATAAGTACACAGTTTTGAAGTCAAACCCTTCAATTTTCTTTTTCTTTCTTTTTTTTAATTTTGGAGAAATGTGACAGTTGTATTAAAAATTAAAAACATACTTACAGTGGAAAAATTTCCTTACTTTTTTAAATTTTTTTTGTTCCATCTCTTCACTCAATTATGTAATTCAATTAGAGGTTTATTACTTCTTGTTCTTACCTTTTCAACCACCCACGTTGCAAACTTGAGGTTGTACAACACTCTGGTATGTTTCTACTGCAAATCTAAAAGGATCTGCCTAGAATCTGATCCTGATCCTTTCTACTGCGAAGTTGTCAGTTAACTAATCGCGAACTCTGTCTTAAGTAACTACCCTACTCTATGGAGAATTGCTATAGCTCTGCAGAGTTACGCTCTATCAGTATATAATTTAACATTTTTAGTTGCTGATATTACCTTCTGACAGTGAGAAGTGGATAGTTCTAAAAATCAATCACATGAATTATTCAAGACCGTTACACACATCTCTGATAGCTTGCATTCACCAATATAAACGGAAATATAATTTTAAAAAGTTGAAAGCATTTTCATAACAAGCAAAAATTACAGTGAATTGAAAAGAAACATTACATATCGCCATCGTGGTTTGTAATTTTGAAACCTGTTGTGATTATTACATACGGACAGACTGGGAGAGTTAAGTCTTAACATTGTAACTCTGTATGATTTATTTGATATCGGTGTTGTATGAATTAGAAAATATGAAGTACACGGTTCTGATAATTTTAGGCCCATCCTATGTTTTGAACGCAATTGTCTTGGTAGACTAAGGCTAAATTTGTGCAGTTATTTGATGTAATGGCTATCTAAAAACTATGATTCATATTTGTAACTGAAATTTAAATTTAACTGCGTCTTTCTTAATTATAGTAGGCCTACTATTTGGGTTTGTCTTTTGTTGTAGTAATGTCCAACTATTTTACGGTCTCATCAGATTAAATTTCAGTTTCTAGACATAGACTATATTACATAATACCACACACAAATTCATGAGCGCATGTATGTACTGTACTGTAATGTAATGCATACATTTAATGTTGTCTATCAATACAATGCCCAGAGTGGAAGTAATATAACTGTACCGGTTGTTCTGCATGGTTGTGAAACTTGGGCTCTCACTTTGAGAGAGGAACAGAGATTAAGGGTGTTTGAGAATAAGGTTCTTAGGAAAATATTTGGAGCTAAGAGGGATGAAGTTACAGGAGAATGGAGAAAGTTACACAACGCAGAACTGCACGCAATGTATTCTTCACCTGACATAATTAGGAACATTAAATCTAGACTTTTGAGATGGGCAGGTCATGTAGCACGTATGGGCGAATCCAGAAATGCATATAGAGTGTTAGCTGGGAGACGGGAGGGAAAAAGACCTTTGGGGAGGCCGAGACGTAGGTGGGAAGATAATATTGAAATGGATTTGAGGGAGGTGGGATATGATGATAGAGACTGGATTAATCTTGCACTGGATAGGGACCAATGGCAGGCTTATGTGAGGGCGGCAAAGAACCTCCGGGTTCTTTAAAGGCAGTAAGTATGTAAGTAGGTAAATAATGTATTCTATTGCCCCATTCAATCACGACAATTATATCACTTTCACCTAATATTTAAATCTCTTTTAAATTTGTTTATGCTCGACCATGCCGAAATGTAGTAATTATACACCTGGTAGCAGACCTTTAATGCATGTCATTAAAGTACACCTACTCATTAAAGATCAGGTCTTTCAGCCAATGACGACTCAGGTTACAACTGTTCAGCCAATGACAGGTCTGCTTTCTACCGTTATAAAACCGCAAGTATCGATTATTCTCGGATATGCAATCGAAAGAGAATTAGCGAAAAGTCACGGAGGCTGGAAATCCTATACTGTCGCAGAAGGTTATGTTCTGTTACTATAATAATTAGCGTTAATTGTAAATAATATTCAAATAAATTCAATTTGTCATCTCGTTTTTCAATGTCTAATTTAATTTCAATGTTATCTCTGTAGGTTCTTATGGCCTAGCAAGGTCAATGTGGACATCTGTTCCTCGGAAAAAATCAATACTTTCGCGACTGCGCACATCTCACAACATACGGGACATTGCTCAAAAATTAATAATATCAAGTTAGAAATGTGGTCGAGCATAAAAAGTCGTATGAAACTAGCCTATAATGGTAATTAAGAAGAAGCTCGTATGAAAATTATGAAACTCGCTTGCGCTCGTTTCATAAATATCCATACTCACTTCTTAATTACCTTCATTATAGGCTTGTTGCATAATGTACTATTAAAATCCAACAAATCTTATAAAATTTCAATCCACAGAACGCTTAAACATTTCAGTCAATTATAGGGAGTCTGTCAATTCATTTTCTTTACGTAAGTGCAAAATGTAGCCTAAAAATGAGTATTTTGGGGAGTACGTTTAAAACTTTTGACATGTAGATATTTAAGCAATGATTCGAACTTTAAACCGTTTGTTTTAAAGAGGAGTATTGTAAGAGTTATTGTATAATTCTACTTATATTCAAATTAAACACATTTTCCTCGCTTAAAATGACATGCACCCAATTTTCTTGTTATCTTTAGTGTACCGCGCGTGGACAGAATTACAGTTGTGCATTGCAGATAATCCATTTAAAAGCACTTAGAGCTACAGATACAATGGGCCGTGATGACTGTTGTTTTCACACATCCTGTGAGGAACAAAGCGCATCCGTCGATTCGTTTAATGCATGCTGGCTGGATTCCTCGTCAAAGCAAACACATATACCACAACTGTGCAAACACGCTAATCGATTGGCGCCTGGATTCGCCGCAACCCCCAGGAAACGATGGACAAAGAGACAACAAAAGACGATTACTCCCTCCTCCCCCCTCCATTACGTATTTATTTTCAATTTATTATTCATTGCTTTTGACAGCAATATTAATAATCGCACTTTACAGTCACGAAACAATTCCCCATAGAGTTCAATTATGAAACAACGAAATCTGCTGTCGCCCGATGGCATGACTAATTTGTGCTATATAATTTACTCTCAAGGTTATCAAACGCGATCTCCAATACTCAGATTCTACCCGATGGCAATGCCATAATTCAGCTGGGATGGATTGGACGCTTCGTTTCATGATACAATTCGAAACAAGTAACATTTCAAAGGTTGGATTTATGCAGTACGTCAAGGATGTACAGTTCGCGGCATTTACAACTTACCGGCATTGTAACCGGTCGTAGCGCGCGTGTTTATTGGGGAGACCCGACCGCTGTGTCGCATGGGAGGAGAGCGAATCGGCGGTGAATTTCAGTGGTTTTAATGCACAGTGCCGTAGAAATAATACGCGGTGAGAGGTAATAATTAATCTTTATGTTGATCTTAGAATCACAATTATTTATTATGGTAAAGTTAAAGACATCGGACATTTTCTTCCACTTCATCATTGTCAAACTGAGGTAAAAAGTCATTCGTTAAATACATTCGTTCAACTGGGACATGCAGATCACAGAAACCTGCAGAAAAGTATATTCTATTATCCATGTGCTAAAAAGGATAAATGTTCATCTTCCCTCTTGCTTAAGAAAAGTCCTTTGTGCAGACGTTTGTATTTCCCTATTTTGACTATGATGACATTTTACTGACTGACCTCTCCAGCGACAACAAAACGAAACTTCAACGTGCTCATAATTTGTGTGTACGTTTTGTAAGCAATGTTCGTAAATATTATCATATTATCCCATCCCTGGAAAAACTAGGTTGGCTTAAACTAGATAAGAAAAGAAATTTACATTCACTTCTCCTTCTCTTCGAAATCTTGAACTCCTCTATTCCTTCGTACCTGTCGTCTCGCTTCACTTACCTTTCTTCCCACCACAATCTGAACACACGCTCTCGCCATGAAACAATACTAACAATACCATCCCATCGCACCTCCTCATACTCATCCTCTTTCACAATAGCCCTGCGAAGACTCTGGAATTCCCTACCTGCTAGCATCAGGGACTGTCGAAATAAAATTGAATTCAAACGCAAACTTACTAGGCACTTGGTCAGTAATTGAGATTCGTTCAGATATGGTTTCTTGTAAATAGTTCTCTTAATCTATCACAAAATATTTCAATATCCGGTAATTTCATCACTATAGAATTTTGTTATTGTAGGTTTAATTTGTAATTCAGTAAATACAAAAATATTCTTTCTTCTTAACTTCTATGATAAAATGTCTAGCTTTCATTAATCAGGTAATCTTTTCGTACTTTGATTTTTATTGAAATTGTAATTGTAAATTTAATATTAATTGTTATTTTATTGTTCATATTATAGTTGTAATCCCCTGGTAGAGGGGCAGAGAAGGCCTGACGGCCTTATATCTACCAGGTTAAATAAATAAATACTAAATAAATACTAATACAATTATTTTAACATTAAATGAAATAAGCCTTCTATGATACATGCTAACAATAATGCAACATAGTGCAACTTGAAAACTTATGCTGATGGGAATGTAGAATAGATATATAATAATACACAGAAATAACGGATACATAATTATTGAAACAATAAGAATAAATATTAAGATAAATCATTAAGGGATAAAAGAAAATATGAATAGTTATATACGATATGGGTATCGTAAAGTT